>NW_027185712.1:33955515-33991013 GCF_028583685.1 Petaurus breviceps papuanus
TATATTTAAACATTTGATTTTAAAATTTTGAATTCCAGATTCTTTCCCTTCCTTCCTTGTCACCTGCCCTTACTGGGAAGATAGGCAATTCAATATAGGTTTTACAAATGTAGCTACACAAAACATTTCCATAGTGGATATATTGTGAAAGACTGACGATATTTCCCTCCATCCTATCCCACCCCCAACTTGTTCTATTCTCTACTTTGACCCTGTCCCTTTTCAAAAGTGTGTACTTATAACTTCCCTGACCCCCAACCTACCCTCCCTTCCATCATCCTCCCTCTCATCCCCTTTCCCCCTACTCTCCTGTAAGGTGAGATACTCTATTTAGTGTGTATGTCATTCCCTCCCTAAGCCAAATTCAATAAGAGTAAGGTTGACCCATTCCCTTTCACCTTCCTGTTCTTGCCCTCCATTGTAACAGTTTTCCCTTACCTCTTCTATATGAGATAATTTACCCCATTCTATCTCTCCCCACCTCCTCTCATTATATTCCTCTCTCACCTCTCAATTTCACCTTTTAAGTATCATCCCTTCCTATGCAACTGGTCCTGTGCCCTCTGTCCATGTATACCTGTACACACATATACACAATCACATATGTATTCATATGCCCATATACCCTCCTATAGAGACATATATGTATATATACATATATGTGTACATACATTTATATTCCCTTCAACTATTCTCATACTGAGAAAAGTTTCATAAGTTACAATTATTATTTTTCCATGTAGGAATGTAAATAGTTCAACTTTGATAAGTTCCTTATGATTTCTTTTCCCTGCTTACCTTCTCATGCTTCTCTTGCTTCTTGTATCTGAATGTCAAATTTTCTATTCAGCTCTGGTTTTTTCATCAAGAATGCTTGAAAGTCCTCTCTTTCATTGAATGACCATATTTTCCCCTGAAACATGATACTCAGTTTTGCTGGGTAGGTGATTCTTGGTTTTAATCCCAGCTCCTTTGCCCTCTGGAATATCATATTGCAAGCCCTTCGATCCCTCAGTGTAGAAGCTGCCAGATCCTGTGTTATCCTGATTGTGTTTCCACAGTATTCAAATTGTTTCTTCTTGGCTGCTTGTAATATTTTCTCCTTGATCTGGGAACTCTGAAACCTGGCTATAATATTCTTAGAAGTTTTCTTTCGGGGATCTTTTTTAAGAGGTAATCAGTGAATTCTTTCAACCTCTATTTTGCCCTCTGGTTCTAAAATATCAGGGCAATTTTCTTTGAGAATTTCTCGAAGGATGATTTCTAGGTTCTTTTTTTGATCATGGCTTTCAGATAGTCCAATAATTTTTAAATTATCTCTCCTGGATCTATTTTCCAGGCCAGTGGTTTTCCCTATGAGATATTTCACATTGCCTTCTATTTTTTTCATTTATTTGGATCTTTTTAATAGTATCTTGATTTCTCATAAAGTCACTAGCTTCCATTTGCTCCAATCTAATTCTGAAAGAATGATTCTCTTCAGTGAACAAATTCGGGTTTTTAAGGCATTCTTCTCTTCATTGGCTTTTTGAACCTCTTTTGCCATTTGAGTTAGTCTATTTTTTAAGGTGTTATTTTCTTTAGTCAGGTTGTTGACTGGCTTTTCATGATTTTCTTGCATCATTCTCATTTCTCTTCCCAATTTTTCCTCCATTTTCCTTATTTGATTTTCAAAATCCTTCTTAAGCTCCTCTATGGCCTGTGACCAGTTAATATTTTTCTTGGAAGCTTTTGGTGTAGGAGTTATGACTTTGTTGTCTTCATACCATTCCATGCTTTGATCCTTTTTGTCCTCAACAAAGGAATCCAAAGTTGCATTTCTATACTTGTTTTGCTTCCTTTGCTTGCTCATGTTGCCACTCAATTACTCAACTTTTGAGCTTTTTGCTACAGCAGAACTCTGCTACCAGAGTGGAGAGTATTTTGTCCCAAATTGCTGGGGTTTTCCAGCTGCTGGAGCTATAAGTTGGCTGCCCTGTCTGAAGCCTCCACATGCTCTGGATCACTGGTCATACACTCAGGACCTCTACCCTAGACAGCAATCCAGATCCAAGCAGGTTAAAGCAAGAATGATTACCCCTCAGAATGGTTGCTTGGTCCCCCTACAATCTGCAGGCTAGGAGCTCTGAAGTGGCCACACAGCTGTGGCTGCTGCACCTCAGAAGCTTCTCTCTCTGGGGGCAGAGGCTGGACCACACTTCCAGATTCTCTGTTCCCAAAGTCTACACTGGCCTCTCACTTTTTCTTTGGCATTTACGAGTTGATAATTCTGGAAACTACCACAGCTGCTGGGGATCTACTCTTCCAACATCTCTCTAGCCACAGCTGGTCAGGCCGCCCTGAGGCTAAAACCACGGGCTCACTTGGAGCTGGGCTCTGCTCTCAGCGGGCTGTGATGAACCCTTTCTGTAAGCCTACTGGGATACCTTCAGCGGGAGGTTTGTTTCTCTTTGTTACTTTGTGGATTCTGTAGCCCTAAAGTTTGTTTAGAGTCATTTTTATAGGTACTTGAGGTGGTTATGTGGGGAGTGCTGGGAGTTTTCCTGCTTCTATTCTGCCATCTTGGCTCTACAACTCTTTTCTCCAAACCGAAAGATTTAATAGCCATTTTGCTTATTTTGATTTTCACTGGAAGGACACTGTACAAAGCAATTCAAGAAATATCATTACTTAAGCACATTAGCATTCAGGAATAAGAAGCAAAATTATCCATCATTAGTATAAAATCAGATGCAAAATGAAAGACAGAAGTTCTCTTAAGAAAGGATTCCCAATGGCTACAGCAAAACAAATTAAGAACAGTTTGAGAGGTAAATCTGCAACCTGGTCTAGGAGGTGTGTCTGTCTGTGCCTTTTAATGATGTCTCAGGGCTCTCCTCACCTCAGGCCCTTCGACTAGATTCCTATTCAATACTTATCTAAAGTATTTCATTTATGGGTTGTCTACAAGGGCATGCTGTATAAAGGTTGGTAGAATGGTAGAAATAAATCAGACCACATAATCCAAGCCCCTAAATGTTTCAATTTTTGCATCAACCTCTCCAAACCTAAGAGGAAGGCAGTCCAATAGGCCAGCTCAAAAATCAGTCAGAAGTTGAGGAAGTGTTTTCATTCACAAATTGCATGAGAGTTGAGTCTACCCTAAAAAAATGTTAAAAATATAGGGTGTTGTTGTTTCTCTAGAAGAATGTGTACCCTGTTCATAGCTATTCAATACACAAACAAATCCCAGTTTCCTTTCCTAAGATCAGAAACATCACTGGGATTTTGAAAGTCTCTAAAACTCTGCCACTAGCAGTAAAATGGAGGGTGGGTACACAGGAATGATATTCACATGGCACGCAGCCTTACAACCACAAATCTAATGTCCATAATTGCAGGAAGATTGGTGTGGTTGTAGGTAACATTAAGTCCCTTCTCCATCCCTTGCTTTTAGCCTGCAGAACATTCTCCACCCCCCAAATGATAGGGCTACCCACCTCTTACATTCTATCCAGGCACTATGAATTTCCAGATGCAAAGTGGGCAGATGAAGTTATGTCAAGACATCAATGTACTAGCAAACCCTTCTATAATGAATTATTTCATATTTGTTCATAAGTATATTATCATATATGGATAATGAAAGAAATAATTTTGCATAAGAGGATGGACCAGTATGTGGACAATATATGCATATATATGAATATACATGCATGTATATATACACATAAACACATCTATATTGTTAGTGTAGGGGTCCATATATTTAGACACAGACATATGGTGCCTATATAAATGTGAATACTTCACAGTATATATACTGTGTTTGTACACAGAGTGTATTTATATATACATGTAATATACATACATATATACTGTGTATGTACATACTTGCAAATGAATGGATACATATTGTCAGTATCTTTGGTGGATGTGTATGTGTACATATACATATATACATGTGTGTATTTATGTATAACTTGGTACTATGTAGATATACTATATTTTATATGCTATATGTAGTATATATGTGTCTGTATATGTGTGTATTATACACATTGACTAAGTATATGCATATATACGTAAGCACTATTCATGTAAATATAAATATATATGCATATGTATGTTAGACCCTATGCGAGTCACTTAATTTGTCAGTACTCTAGATAACTCTCTACAACACGCTTCTTACCTTGAGTTCACAAATTTTTCAGATATTTCAAAAATATTCTGATGATTATATTTCAATATTTATGGTTTATTTTGCGATCTTATGTATTTATGTGTTTATAAACATTATACTGAGAAAGAAACCTTCAATTTCACCTAGTACTGGAAGGATCCACAGCAAGACCAACAACAACAAGAAGACAGGGTAAGACTCTCTCCTCTAAAAGTGTAAGCTGAAGAAAAGGAACCCACCTGACCTGGAAGAGGGAGTTTCCTTATCAGGGATTACTTGTACTGGCAATTTCATAGGTCCAGTCACTATTCTATAGTGTGTTATGTGTATGTGTACATATAGTATATATACATACACAGAGATGTATGACTAATTACAAAATTGAAATGAAGGTCAAATTAATTTGGATTTTTTTTCACCTAATTGAGTTAAATTTGCCCAATGCATTCATTAATACATATAGCATATTTTAATGCACCATTTCGTCTATGTGATCCTCTGGTCTTTAATCTAATTCCACCATTTCAAATTTTGCTAAAATGTAGTATCAATATTAAATTTTCTTCTTCCCCTACTTCTTCTTCCTCTCAGCCCTACCTCGAAACTATTCATAAATATATTCCATTAAAATTCCCTGTGGTCCTGCATGTTAAGCTACTCGTAAAATCTTCTATCCCCACAGAAAAATCTGACTTTCTAGGGGGAAATGTGTTTTTTTTTCTTTTTAATGAAAAGCTTGAACAAGTTTTTTCATTATTCTTTATTCCAAGCCATAAGAAAGTACATTTGCATAATTGTTGAAAGTAAGTTGATTTGGAAAAGTCTAACCTTTTGTTAAGTTTTCAATCTTGAAAAGAAAAGAACCATAACACTGGGGTTGGAAGATTTGGGCTCTGGGCCAGACTCCATCACCATCATGGAGCAAGAAGTCTCTTTCTATGATAATCTGAACAATGTCCAAACTGTATAAAGACCAAAAAGTCTTTGGTAGGGTATAAATTGGCCCCGGCAAGCACAGGCTTCTGTGGGTAGCTCATCCAATGCTATCCGTCAGATAGAAGAGACATTTTGTTAAACTATATGTGAAAGAAGCTGTGCTTCTGTCATAAGTGACAATTCACCATGAATCAAAGAATCAATGAATGAATGAGATTCTCCAGGGCCTCCGGGGAGTTTGCTTGGTCAATAACCTAAACATGATGACATCTAGGGAAATAAGCCTTGCTCTGGGAAAAAAAAAAAAAAAACAACTCAAATTGATGTCTTTCTAAAAAAGCTTGAGTTGGTGTATAAGCTGAGCTAATAGGTGTCAAAGTAGAGCCAAGGAAAATGCTTCCACACTCACATATTAAATGATTAAGTCAGATGTTTATTAAACAAAGGATAGAGACATCAGCTTGTGTTACTTTTGTAGAACATTCACTTGGAGGTCACTCAGAACCCTGTCCTCTGGACTATATTGTGGCACCATTGTCACTTCAGAATTTACCAACAAAGAATTTCATAAGTATGATTCAGCCAGTGGTCCTGGCTGAGGGGAACTTCAAAGGAAGGCATGGGAACTTTCATGCATCATGAATCAGCAAAAACCCACCAATCACTTTACAGTACCTGGTAGAGACTCAAAATCAAACATTATAGGATCAGGTTTGACCAGTAACCCCCAGCAGGGGGTTCAAACACTACAACTCCTCTTCAGGACTTGAACATGGTAAAGGATGATGCAAAGAACAACAACAACTATTACTACCACTACTACTACTACTACTCCTACCAATACCACTACTACCAGTACTACTGATACCACCAATAATACCACTACCACCAGCACCACCATTAATGCTGGTACCACTACTACTACCATTACCACTCCTATTACTAAGGTCTTTCTGAAGAACTTCAGTATCAATTGTGAGATATGGCAGATATTGGCACAGGTTCACCCAGCATGGCATGGCTGAATCAAAGAAGGCACTGTACTCTATGATCAAAGCCAAATCACAGCAACATGAAGGAAATGTGAGCTGCGCAAATCTTGAGACATCTCATCCCAAATGTTCTAATGCAGCACTTCTTAAACTATGGGCTTCAACCCCATAGGGGGGTCATGAAAAATTTGCCAGTAGTAAAAGGTTTCTGAATGCACAACAACCAAAAATAATTAAAAATCAAATGCATAATGAATCTGAGGTGTTTCTGGCAATGCTTGCCCATGTTGTGTTACACAACTTCGCTGTAGCCTTGGTTCTGAACACACAACCTGCACACTTTACACTGTGTGTGTGGCCCCAGGCCATGCAATGCCAAAGAATGCTGCTGAAACTCAATAAAGGGTCACAAGTGAAAAAAATTTAAGGAGCCCCATTTTAATGGACTGCTTGTGCCTGGCCTGTGGTAGGCTTTCCAAACTCATGTTGGACTGATCATAGCTGAAGACACTGTATACCCTGACCCCAACATCATGATTCTCTTAAAAAATTAAGGATGAACAACAAAATAACAACTACAACTACTACCACTAATGCTATTACCACTACTCTTATTACCAACACTGCAAGTACTACAATTAACACCACCACTACCACCACCACCACCACCACCACCACCACCACCATACTATTAGAATTAATATTATTACCACCAATACTACGACTTACAATTATTACTACCAATATTTCCAATACTACCAATACTGCCATACTCTATTATAACTACTAGTAGTAGTACTACTGTCACTACTACTATTGCCAATAATGCCATTACTATCATTACCATGATCACTATAACTACTACCACTATTACTAGTAGTAGTGTGGTTGTGGAGGTGATAGTCATGGTAGTACTAATAGTAATAGTGGTGGTATTAGCAGTAGTACTAGTGCTTTTACTGCTAGTAGTGGTAATAGAGATCAACAACAGTAGATAAACATTTATCAAGCACCTATTATTCACTAAGTATTGTGCTAAGCACTACAGACATAAATATGAAAAATATAGTCCCTACCCTCAGAAACCTTCTAGTCTAATGGGTGAAGAAAACACACAAAAGGAAACTAAGAAGGAGGGAGAGTCAGAAGAAAAGGGAAGGAGGTACCTGGCACAGGGACATGGTAGAGAAGTCAAAGAAGTCCAAAAGGAGAGTAGCTAAATAATTCAAAGAGGATCATTACCATTATTACCACTATTACTACTAACAAAACTATTGTTTGCTACTGTTACCACTACCCACACTGATATTACTACTAGTATAACCATCTCTACTACCACTAATATCTTTACTACCAGCACTATTACAACTACCACCACCACAACTACTACTACCACTACCACTACTATTACTACTACCAACAAAAATACTATAACCACCATTACCATAAGTACCACTAATACTACTATTACCAACATCTACTATTTCCACTCCTTCTACCACTGCCATTACTAACACTCTTATTAACACTACTACTACTACCATTACCACCACTACCACATCTAATAATACTACCAATACAATTAGTACTAACACTATCATTACTACCACCACTACCAAAACCAATATACCATCACCACCACCATTACTACCACCACTATTACTACTACTACTACTACTACTACTACTACTACTACTACTACTACTACAATTACTACCACTGCTACTAAGAAGAACAGTAACAATATAAAAATAATAATAACAACTAGCATTTTATTGTGCTTTTAGGTTTGTGCTTTTAAGGACCATGGAACTTTTCTATGTGACTTGCAGCTGACTCTTCTATATGTATTGTCCACATGATATCATTATTCTCTAATAATCTAATTTGCACTATGCCAGGTGCAAAGAACCAATAATCTAATGTGAGTTCTTTGAAATTAGATTCTTTTGCTTTCCTGTTTGTATTCCTGGCTCTTAATACAGTGTTTTGCACATGTAAAGAGGTTAAAAATGCTTTATTCATTCATTTTCTGTGAGTATAAGTTTAGGGCATAGTACCATGCCACAAAAAGATGAAAATATACATTGTTATAGTGTGAGTGATAATTAGGCACTATAAGAGATTGCAGCCATGTAGAGAATTTAAAAGCAACGTATTATAGTAGAAAGCAAAGTTCCATTGAAGGCTATAGCCTGAATAGAAAGAAAAAAATACTGCAAAGTAACAATCATCTTAGAATTCCTTCACATTTTAAATAACTAAAGTGAAATTTTCAGAGATCTACAATTGCACTAATATTCAGTCTCACTTGCTCTCTCACTCCATTAATCTGCAAACCCAATTATTTCTACAAAAGAGAGAAAAAGGCTCTTGTCATATTAGACTATGTCTAGGAAAGATATAAAAGGAAAGAGCTTGAAGAAGATAAAAGTCATGGGGAAAAGCTTTAATGCATCCCACTAAAACCATTAAGACCTATGATACTATATCCCATTTCTAAAAAGCACCAGAGAAGAAGATTAAACTATTGCCTTATTCCGGATGTGTTCTAACTTAACCAGGATCAAACCTAAAAGGAGTCTCACAGTCCAGTGTTGAAGATGTGGTCTAAGTACAAAGAAAAATGTTAGCACCTCTACTAGGTATTTTTGCATTGAGGCAAGTGCCTTGAAACATGCCAGGTGCAAAGAACAGGAAAAGTATCTTCAGTTAGAGGAAAGAGAGAGGTAGAAACGAGTTCACAGTGGGGGAGGGAGGGACTGGAGGACACCTTGAGATAATGAATGGGGAAGCTGTCCTACTCTCATACAGAGAAAAAAGGACAATTGGTAGCTTTCTATTTAAACTGAC
Source organism: Petaurus breviceps papuanus (assembly GCF_028583685.1). Classification (NCBI taxonomy): domain Eukaryota; kingdom Metazoa; phylum Chordata; class Mammalia; order Diprotodontia; family Petauridae; genus Petaurus; species Petaurus breviceps. The sequence goes on from NW_027185712.1 coordinate 33,964,462, forward strand.
TTTACCATCTAGTTATCAAGAAAAATTAATTATTTCTTCACATTTGATATCAAAGAAGCTTGATTATTTAGGGATGGGGGAGGTAGAGGGATAATCTATATATCAAATAGATAGATGTTTTAGGGAATGGAGCTGAAAGAAACCTTAAGGCCAACCCTCCCCAACTCCTCAAAATGCCATTTTAGAGATGGAAATGAAACCTAAGGATCATCTAATCCATCTCTTTAATTCTACGGATGGGGAAAGATAAAACCAATCACTTATTGGAGGTTGCAGAGGAAATCTCGTTCAACTCTTAGCTGACATTGAGGCTAAACTGAGGTTAAGTCAACTAGCCAATTTCATAGGATCATGGACTGCCAGAGCTGGAAGGAACCTTAGGGCCAATGTTTTTAACACCTTCACGTTACACAGAAGAAAATCAGAATTATTATTAGAACGAGGACTAGAGCCTAGAAATTTGGCCATTCTTATGAGGGAAGAGGTAACCATAAGAATACAGGGAGACCAGTCTTTCTAGAACAGTGACCCTTTGCCTTATGACTCAGGACAAGCAGGTACACGGAAGGGGAAGGGTCCTGATGGGTATATGTTGGCCCCAAACCTATTTCCCAGACAGGCTACTCTGTGGAAAAGTTTATCAGACAAGAAGAACAAATCTTTTAAAACTAGGAGAGACAGAGGCATGCCCAAGAAGGTATGACCCATCAACAGGGGCTAAGTAGGTGACTCCCTCTCCTTGCCCAAAAGGGTCCCTCCCCATCCCCTATTTTCCTTTTCCCAGGGCAAACACCACTAAGAGGGAGTAGAGAAATCCTAGCTGATTTTCCTTTTCCAGGGAGAAGTTAGACTCTCCCAAGCCTCAAGCATCCCCTAAAGCATCCTCTTGCCCCATGGGACTACTCATCATAGTTCTAACCCAACCAATGGGTTTGTATCTCAAGAAAACATACTAAGAGAAGAAAAGAACTGAGGATTAAGAAGACAGAAGTATCCCCAGAAATATACAGTCTTCCAGCAGGTGTTTCTTTAATTTCTAGCCTGCCTCTATACCTCCAGCAACCCTCTCTCCCTAGACAGTCAATCTGTAAGGCGGCCCTCTAAAGTGTTACTTGCTATCTGGACTGAGGGGAAACACTGCCTAGAGTTGGGCTGTACTTCCCTCCTCACCCCTAGACTAGGAAAATCCTTAGTTCCTGTTAACCTGCTCCTTTCCCAAAGAATCCCATGAGACCTTCAAACTGCTCCTACTGTCTTCTCCGACCAGTTCTTCTGGGCCACAATTCCACCCTCAAGACCCTTAAATTTCCCATCCTAGGGTAAGTTTCCTGACATTCCCCCATCCTGTGAGAAGGTACTCATCATACCACCATAGTTACAGGTATGACAGTGGCTATTCCTTCCCATGGTTTGGACATTTTACTTGTATTGGTGTATACTAACATGATATATAGCCAAAATCCCACTGTGGGCTAAAAGTATGATCAAATAAATCCCCTGGATCTTTTTTCACATCAGCTATTATGTTGGATGTTTCTTGTCCTGTATTTATATTATATCATTATTATTATAATACATATTATTATTTTTTGTTTAACCTAAGTGAAAGACTTTATATGTACTCTATCTTGTTGTCTTCAACCAAGTGTTCTAGTAAAGGTCGTTTGGAAGCTTAATTTTATAATTTATAATAAAGGTCATATTATGGTATTAGGTGAGATACAGCATGGTAGGGTTGACTAAGAATGGGCTGAGTTCAAGTCTCACCTCTGACACAGACCGACTTTATGACCATGGGAAACTCATTTAACTTCTCTGTGTTCTAAGCAATTCTCTAAGACTATAAGACACAGAAGAGCTGTCAATCTGTACATGAGAAGGGACTTTCTACTTGAGGAGTTCTGTATAATGATGAAATCTCAGTGTTATGTTATCTGCAGATTAAAGAATCATTCCTTCTATAAGTATAATCAAATCATTACAAAAATGTCAAAAAGGACAGGTGAAGAATTAAGCCTTGAGACACTCCAGTAGAGACCTTTCTCTTGGTTAACTCAGAAATATTAATTAAAATGGAAGGGAGGCTAAGAAAGGAAGGGGGTGATTTCACCACAGCCTGGAACTCCTAATCTTAGAGCTCCCTCCATGGTGGCAGATTGTAACCATCTGTGATCTGTATTCCAGGGAGCCACCTCATGGGCAACCAAGCCTACCTTGATTCAGGTGCATGGTCAAAGTAGGATGGAGAAAAGCAAATAATGATGATATGCACTGATTCTTGCAGGGCAGAAGTTATTATCATCTGACAAAATAAACACATAGGTATAAAAATAAGAGGCATCTTGGTGGAGTGAAGAAATACAGCTTCAGAGTCAGGAAGTCCTATTCTGACTATGGCTCAGGGTGAGTCACTTAGCTCTCAGTATCCACAAGCACCTCCCTAAATTGAAAATGGTAGCACAGGTGCTGGTGTGCTCTGATAGAAGGAATTTCCTTGAAGGGATGGAGTTCCCTAAACAGATAAAATTACAGGTTCAGTTAAAAAACATGGACAAAAATATATGGGGATAATAAGGCCTTGGAGGACAGAAAAAGAGAAAGAACTTAAATTGTATTTTCCCTCGAAGTTCAGAAACTCAAATCCTACAAACCAGCCAGGGCAAAAACTTGGTCATATCTAGTTACTTCCACTTTTGGCTTTAGGGATGTATATTGGAGGCAGGGGTGAGGGGGAGAGTTATTTTTTTTTTACCTTGGTGATTGTTCAAGGGATATGAGCAGTACTACCCTCCCTGTACATTATAAAAGTGACTGTCAAAATTAATCTGAAGTATTAGTGGCAGCCTTGACAGTTTCATCTCTATAAACATTATTACTGTCTTTAAAAAAAAAAGAAGAAAACAGCTCACAAATCTGTCCATGTTTTCCTCAGCCTCCTTGGGGGGGGGGGTGTGGGGGAAGGCCTTTCTCCCCATCAATAGAAATCCAATTGTGCCACAAAGACATTTGGGAGAAGTAAGCCAGCCTTCCACCTGTTTTATTGCCATTTTCGCAGCCATAAAAAGAACCTAATGTTTAAATGTTAAAAAGCACTTAATGTTTAATCTGTGAAGATTAAATCTCTTTTATGATTCTTAAGCTGGATCTGCAACAGGTGAGAAACTGATTGCTTGCCTGGCACCCCAGGGCATTGCCAGGCCTCTGCTATTCTCTTTGTAAAACATCTGCACCAAGCTTTGGAAGGCTCATAAATGCCAGTAGATATTGTGTCCTCTTCCAAAGAAGAACCAAAGTTAGAGCAGAAAAAAAAAACACCTTTCAAAATTTTGGAGCAGAGAAAAGCAGAAGGCTGTTGTGTTGTAGGTCAAAGAAAATCACAGAACAGAGCTCTGCTAGGTGTGCTCATAGGAGATAGGTGCAGAGAGTCACCCCTTCCAGGTAAAAGCCCCTCAAGGGTCATTCTGGATTGCACCCTTGAGAGGGTTTCACCTAGAAGGGGTGACTCTCTGCACCTATCACCTATATACATCACTCATGGAATAGAAGAAATGGGTGTCACATGACATTAGCTTCTTGGACCAAACTGGCTTAATCCTCATTTGTTTCTCCTCAGGGGTCATAGGCTCACAAAATCTGCTGTTCACGCTGAAGTTGTCAAAATGTGTCTTTTGTGCCACAGGGCAACGCATTATTCAAGGAACAGAATAATTACTAGATGCCACCTATTCAACACATCCGCCCTATTATAGAATCAGTTTTGAAAGAGAATTCCATTTTGTCTTCTAACAAACGTTGGCATAGTGACTGAAATCATGTAGCCAGTCACAGGCTGAGAAGAAGGGCACAATGAAAGATAGGCCACCAAGAACCAGAATGATCATTTTGTTATTATTACAAAAATTTCTCTTCGGTATAATTCTCTTTCACAGACAGGATATTAAGAATGACTCCCCCTCCCTACTACCCTCAAGACAATTGATGCCAGTAAGCTTAGAAGGTTAAAGCAAATTCTCTCACTATTAAATCACTTTATAAGAGATGAAATTCCTGAGTGTCAAGAAATATTCCTTGCTCCAGATGATTGGAATTTGAAACCCATTTATATATCATGAGAATCAGGTGAATGTTTCCTCTCCTTGCTAACAATCGGGGTTGATCTTTCTGTAGATATATTACTCTTAAACAATAGAGATTTTTAAAAATTCATACAGGCTCTGATTTCATTGAAATGGGGAATTCCTAGTAAGGACATTCCTTCTACCAGTGCATATCAGCACCTGTTCTCCAACCTATGGGCTCAGAGAGTTGCTCAGCAGCACTGAAAAGATAAATTACTTGCCTGGGGGTAATAATGCCAGTATGTATCAGAAAAAGGAATTGTACCCAGGTCTTACTGACTAAGATTTGCTCTTGCAATGCTGTCATAGCATTATTCGTTGGGGGCTGGGAGAGGGAGAGGAATGACACAATTGTCTAAGAAACGTTTTCATAAACTTTACTTTATTCTTCTGGGTCTGTTAATCAACACTGATTGCTGAGAATAGTAGGTACTTGGAAATTTTCTAAGAAGAGCAAGAGAACCAATTGGTATAAAAATTATTGGGGAGAGTGAAAGCATATTTAAATTACTGTAGATTTCTAAAAGCTAGTCATGAGACTGTCTCCCCCAACTCCTACTTCTGTGCCTCACTGTAGCATGCTGGCGAGACTGGGTTTTTGAAGATTGTGGTAGCAGAAAGCAGGTCACACCATGCTGAACAAGATTCTTGGCAATGGCCACTGTATGTCTCTTTACTAAGGCATATGATGTGTGTCTATGGACCACAACAATTCATAAAGAGCTTTCTCTTTGTGTGGCTTCCACCTTATCCTGTCCCTCCTTGGGTCTCAGTTAAAAGATGCCTTGAAACAGAACCCCCAGTAACCTGTAATAAGGAATGAAGAGTAAGACTATTCCCCTGGGTTCTCCAATTATTTTTCTGTTCTTAGGTGACTCTATAGTTCTCCTCCCTTTCAGAGCTAAGTTCATAGAAAAAGCTATCTACACTCATTGCCATTATTTTCCCCCTCCTAGTCCTCTTGAAATCTGCCTTCCAACACTACCACTTAATGGAAAATGCCCCCTCCAAAGTTAGCAGTGATCTCTTAATTGCTAGATTCTTTTCTCACTTTGCATTCTTCTTGATCTTGCAGCATCTGACACTCCTTTCTCCTGTGTTTTCTTCTTTCCCTCAGTTTCCCTCAGAACACAGTTTTCTCTTTGTTTTCCTCCCATCTACCTGACCACTCCTTTTCAGTTTTTTGTTTTTTTTTTTCTGGATCATCCTCCTTGTCCTGCCTCCTCCCTATACCTGGGTATAGCACAGGTATACATCTTGAGACCCCAACCCATTCTATACTCTCTTCTTTGGTGAATTTATCAGTTATCAGTTCAGTCAGCATTCCCTTGTAGATGACTCCCAAGTCTACTCCTCACATCTTTACTTAACTCTACCTGGATATCCTAAGGAGATTCTTAAATTCAGCATGTCTGAGATGAACTCATCTTCTCCCTGAAGCCAACCCTACCCTATTAATTTTTCCATTTCTGTTGGGGCATCAACCTCTTTCCCATTTACCCTGTTTCATATCCTCATTCTTTCTCACCTATGCCCTTCCTCACTCCCCAATTCTAATCAATTGCCAAGTTTTTATCGATTTCACATACAGAATATATCTTTAATCTTTCCACTTACACCACCATCACCTTAGTTCAGACTCTTATCACCTCCTGCCTGAACCACTGTTAAGATCCCTGTATCTAGTCTCATTCCCCTCCAATCCAACCTCCACAGGACTGCCAAAATGATTATCCCAAAGAATAGGTCAAATTAAGTCACACTCACTACTTGGGAAACTTCAGTGGCAACTATTGCCTCCAGGGTAAAAAACAAAGTCCTCTTTTCCCTCATTAAATGCCCTTCACAGTCTGTATCTATCCTGAATTTCCAGGCTGATCTGACATTAAAGGCCATCATGCATACTATGCTCCAGCCAGCTGGCCCACTAGCATTGAATGTCCTTCACAGCCTAGATCAATCCAGTATTACCAGACTGTTTTGACATTAAAACCTCCGAAGCATGCTATAATCCAGTCAAACTGCCCTACTTTCTGTTCCCCCTACTAGTCCTTCCCACATTTTGCCCCTGGGTCTTTGCATAACCTCCCTCCCATGCCTAGAACATTCTCCCTCCTCACCTTTACCTCTTGAAATCTTTAGCTCAGAGGATACCTCCTATGACAGGCCTTTCCTCAGCCCACCAGTTATTAATAATCTCCCCGGCCCCTGAAATCACTTTGCATTTACTTTGTATATGTTTTTTAATTTAATTATATTGCTGTATTCCCCAATAGAACACAAGCTTCTTGAGGCTAGGGACTTTATCCAGTTTTGTCTGTGTAGCCCCAGTGCTTTGTACAGTGTCTCATATATTGGAGGTGATCACAAAATGCTTGTTATATTGACCTGAATTGAACTGAATTGGATGTGATGGAGGAGAGGAGACAGGATGGGGCATTAGCACAATTTTGTGGAATTTCAGAATTGACTCAGGTTTTCTGCAGAATTGTGCTGTTATTTTTCCCACAAGCATAGGTCCTTTCCTATCCACATTCCAGTGCCTTAATGTGCAGGAGATTCACTGCCTGAGCACCTGCAGATGCTATGGTTACACAGAAAGGACATGAAACAACTTCTTCAGGACACAGAGGTCCTTGTTCTGCAGCAATCTGAGGTCATTAGTGACATTCTGCCTTTGATTTTAAAATGGACAGTTACGTAAATGGCACATGTAGGAGGCTGAGATGGTTTTAGGTATTGTACAGCACTATTGTTTTAAAAGCACAGGTCTTTTTGGCACCAGATCATAGCAGGCTCAAAGAAGACAGCTTTTTTATATGCATTTTTAAGGGCTGGCGTAACGTGCAGTGATTTCATTGGGAGGGATGGCTGAGTCCCTAAAGATCATCTTCATTCCTGAGAATGATTCACTTTGAGAACACTGACCTTCAGTGTTCTTGCTGCATGTATTTAAGATGTTTAAATAGAAGTAAGCCAAGCCAGCACTCCTAAACTCCATTAGGCTGTGGTAGAATGGGAGTCTCAGGTTTCAGGCAGTAACAAATTGGATTTGTCCTATGTCATTTGGAAAGCTCATGCAGAGGAAGTGGCATAAAGTGCAATGATGGGTTGTGCTTCAGGATCTAAGCCACAGTTGTGACATTTTAAAGGCATGGCTGCAAATCTATTCATTGAGAAATTCACGTTCCCTGTATCTTACTTTATTAGAAGTATGGGACAGTGAAGAAGTGAGAACACCTCTGAGACTATGAACCTGGGTCAGTTGAAAAGATAGTTATGCAATCAATAGAAGTAGGAAAAATGGGGAAGAGGAGTGAATTTCAAGAGGAAGATGAATGTTCTGTTACAGACATGTTGAATTTAAGATGCTCCTAGGATATCCAGATGGATCTCAGGAAAGAAACAAGGACTGGATATGTAGATTTGGGAATCACCTACATGGGCATGATCACTGAACATATGGGAACTGATAGATTCAACAAGGAAGAGGGAACAGTGCCTACCACATAGTATAAGTGTTTAACAAATGCTTGTTTATCAAGTCATCATCATTATCTTCATTGTCATCATCATTTAGATCTTTGATTTCCAAAATGGGGGAGGTCCCTTACTGCCAGTGGGTTGGTTCATGACTGCAACAGGCAAGCAATCAGAGGGTGGGAAGATGGGTTTCATCCCACCCTTCCCATGGTAGCCAACTAGAGAGATGATCTCCAACACAGTCTCACGCTGTCTTTCCTCCGCTATCACTCAGTACTTCCCCCTTTTGCCCCCTCCCCTGCAGGCTCCTAACCTCTTTCCTTCTATGTAAGTCTCTGAGGAGTCTATAATTTAATCATGACCTGGGTAAATGAACCAGCGGTTGCATGTTTAAGATTATTCATTGTCCCGCTGACCCCCCCCCCCCCACACACACACACACTTGCGCACATCACTTGTGGTTGTGGCAGGTTCTTTACAGACTACAATTCAAAGTAGTGACCAATAAGAACCACCACTTTTTTTTTTGGTGAGTGTATTGTACAGAAGATAACACGCACTTATTAAGCACTCCAATGGCCAGGCACTGTGCTAAGAACTACAAGTGTTATCTCAATTGATCCTCACAACAATCCTGGGAGGTAGGTGCTACTACTGTGCCCATGTTGTAGATGAGGAAACTGAGGCAAATAGAACTGAAGTGATTTGTCCAGAGTCACCCAGCTAGTGTCCGAGGTTGGACTCGCATCTCACTCTGTGATTTAGCTGCTTCAGAGTGCATTGCACAGGATAAGCAGGTATAGGTTTCTAGTCACTTCTTCACAGACCTCATTTCCCTCTAAAACCATTTCTCCACTTCCTTATTTCTGTCCGGAGCCTGACCATCGTTTCAATTACCCAGATTTGAAACCATAGTTTTATTCTTGACCACTCAATCTCCCACTCTCCCATAGTCAATCACTTGCTAAGTTTTCTCCATTCTATTTTCACAATATATTTTCTCTCAATCGCCTTTTCAGTACTCAAACAATGATCACCCTAGCATGCATCCTTGTTACCTCTAAATCAGACTGTCTCAACAGCCTCCTAATTAGTTTTCCTGGCTCAAACATCTCCTCATTTAATCTATCCTCCACACAACTGCCAATGTAATATTCCTAAAGAACAAGTCTAATTATATAACTCCCTATCAATAAATTCCAGTGGTGAAATTCACTCTAAGCATGTATTGACTCTAAGAAAAAATATGTATCTTTTAAATTTTATCTCATCCTTTTTAAAATGTCTTTGTGGGGTGGCTAGGTGGCGCAGTGAGTAGAGTGTCGGCCCCAGAGGCAGAAGGACCTGAGTTCGGATCCGGCCTCAGACATTTAACACACACACACACACACACACACACACACACACACACACACCTAGCCATATGACCTTGGGCAAGTTACTTAACCCCAATTGCCCTCCAAAATAAAAATAAATTTTAAAAATTAAAAAAAAGCAGTTCCTATTCTCTAAAAAAAATAAATAAAATGTCTCTGTTTTGGTGAAAGTTTTATGATACACACAATTATTAGTAAAGGAGAACAGGGATATCAAACTAAAATAGAAAAGGGCCACTAAACCAAGATAAGGATCCCTGCCAGAGGCACAATGACTTCGAAAACCACATAGTAACATCTGTATTCTATTGCATTTTTATTTATTTTGTTAAATATTTCACATTTTTATTTTAATCTAATCTGGTTCAAGCTAAATTGAGGAGTGTTGGAGGTTACAATGTTGCCTGCAGCTGTGCATCTGAAATCTCTGTGGTAAAGTATATGTATATAATTTATAAATAAGTAACTATTTATATAAATATATTGGAGTACATGCTTAAAATGTTTTACTGATGGGACAGGTGACGAGTAAAGTTTAGAAAGCACAAAGCTAGATTCTAAGCCCCCAGAAGGCATTTTACTTATCTCAGCTTTCTGTATTCCTCATTTCCTTTTTACAGTGCTCTGAACACAGCAGGTACTATATAATTGTTGAACTGAATTGATTAAAATGAATCACCTACAGGCAAAGAGAACAGTCTATTTCTACATGAAATTCTCCACTTGTCTGGGAAGTCAAAATATATGAAAATAAAAAAGGTGAATAAAAATGTACAAGTGATTAATGAGTGATAGAGTGTAAGAGAAGACAGATTTAGACTCAGATTTAAGGCTAAAGGGAATGCTATAAGTTTTCTAATACAACTCTCTCATTTTGCAGATGAGGACACTGAGATCCATAGAAGTTAAATGACTTGCCCAAGGCCACTTAGGCAGTCAGTGGCAGAGCTAGAATGTAAACTTTATTCCTACTATTTCAAACTCAGTGCTCTTTCCATTATATCTTTGCTCCTGGAATAGAAACACAGCCAGGTTTATTGAATTATAGACAAATGATTAGGGCATACTTCTATGTAAGAAGGTGATAAGGCCATTCTCCAATAGATAAATGGTTCAAGGATAGGAACAAAGAGTTCTCAAAAGAAGAATTACAAAATGTTCACAACCACATTTTAAAAAGCTCTAGATCACTAATAAATGCAAATCAAAACAACCCTGACATTCTACTTCATACCCTGTAAATTCACAAAAATGCCAAAAGGTGGCAACAATCAGTACTGGAGAGCATATAGAAGCATAGGCACATTAATGCATTATTAGGGGAGCTGTGGAACAACACAACCATTTTAGAAAGCAATTTGAAATTCTGCAAATAAAGCAACTAAAATGTCCAAACCCTTTAAATCTCAGACTCCATTAATGGGCATATAACCCGAAGAAGCCATCAATAAGAAAAAAATCCCCATTTATTCTAAAGTATTAATATTAGCACTTTTGTGATAGCTAAGAATAGGAAACAAAATAGCTATCCATGAACTGGGAAATAACTAAAAAATTGTGGTACATGAATATGGAGTATTACTGTCTGTAAGAAATGATATGTGTGATGAATGCAGAGAAGCTTGGAAAGATCTACATGAGCTGATGCAAAGTAAAGTAACAGAGCCAAGGCAACATATAGAATAGCTAACAATGTAAATGGAAAGAATGGCACATTAAAAAATCAAAAGTAAATGTAACGAAAGTGTAAGGATGAAGTAGGATTTGAATACAGAGGTATATGATGACATCTCAATCTACCCCTTTATGGAGGTGAGAAATCCATAGATATTTTGGCACTTTTTTCAATGCATCAGCCAGTTGTTCTGATTTTTTTGCCTGCTCTAAACAAAACAAAATAAAACAAAACTATCTGTCATATGGACGGCTCTCTTGTAGGAGGAGGGATACTTGAGATTCTGTGGTGATGTAAGAAACAGAAAATATCAATAAAAACTTTTAAAAGGAAAAGAATAAAGGGAAGGGTAGGCATATGCATGCTTTTTTCACTGCCACCTCTTTTTGGTTCCCATTTGTGTTGGACACAAGAAACTGAAGCGGCATGTGCTTCTGGAAGGTCTACCCTCTTCAGATGAATTGTCTGACTTCAATTCACAGATCTGGGAGGCTGTGGAAGATAAAGGAGGCTGGGTGTTCCGTCTAGGGCAAGCAAACTCCAGTCCCTTGTGAGTATACTAATCATGAGTAGGTCATGCAAGACTCCACACAGGAGGTGAGAGAAATCCTCTGCATTCAGGGGCTGTCCTCATAGATTCACTAGCCACTCAGTTGTCTCTATCTTTATATCCCACTGTCTCTGTATGGAGGGCCTCAATTTAAACACTGTGCATCCAATACAAAACAAATACTTATTTAGGGCTGAAGTACTTGGCAAAAGATTCACAGAGAAGGTGAAATGTGAGCTGAGCCTTAAAGGATAAGTCTAAGGACTTAGAAAAGCAGAATGAAGAAGGAAATGCATTTCAGGCAGGGGAAAAAGTGACAATAAAGGCAGAAGGGTAAGAAAGCATGTGATATATTTAGGAGATGATGAGGAAACCAATTTAGCAAAAGAGAGAATGTGTAGGAGAATAAAAAGGAGGCAAAATTAGAATACAAGGTAAAAATCAGACCGTAGAAGGCATTAAATGCTAAGCTAAAGAGTTTAAATATTATTCCAAAGGTAATGTGGACCCACTGAAACTGTTGAATAGAGTTTAAACCATAGGGTTAAATGATATTATATGGCTCCTTCATCACTGTCACATTTTTATATAGATGAAAAATGAACACCAAATGTAACCAGGAAGTAGGAAAATGCTAGTCGCTATGATTTCTTTTGTTTAATGTATCTTATTTTTATAGGTTCTTCTATTTTTACATCAAATTTTCCCCCAAACAAGTCCCTCCTCTGTCCCTTGAGCAGCAAGCTATCCCTTATAACAAAGATTTTTAAAAGAAATAGAAAAAAACTGGTCAATACACCAATCATATCTGATAGAAAGTGCAATATTCCATATCTATAATCCTCCCCTTTTGCAATGAAGAAAGGGAGGTTCATTTTCTCAACTCTTCCCATTACACATACTTTATTATTAGGGTGTTTGTTTTTCTATTTATAATTTTGTAAGCATTCTGTATATTTTTTCTTGATCCAACTTACTTCTCTTTGAATCAGTTCATATACAACTTCTTTTGTTTCTTATATGTCATTTCTCATGGTACATTCATGCACCACAATTCGCTTAGCCATTCATCAATCTAAGGTAACTGTTTCCAGTTACCTTTTGTTTTTGAACCACAAAAAGTATTGCTTTGAATATATTGGGATCTCTGTGATTTTCTATACACTGGAAGTAGCTTTGAATGTCTTTCACCTTCACACTAGCTAAAGCCATCAACCTAGTCAAACAAACAAGAAGACCAATATTAGTGTCTGTACCTGGAAAAGATCATTCAATAAATAGGAGAGCATGAAAAGATTGCATGTAAAACTTTTTTACTTTAAAGTTTAATGGACTAATTCAAAGAAATGAACTCTAAGAAACCTATCAGATTCTTTTGTACTAAAACTGTGACATTTGGGATGTTGATTAAAATCAGTAGAAACCCAAGGTTCCAAAATCTTTTTTCACATAATAACACTCCATTCATCTGGAAGTCAGTATTCCAGCAACCTCAACCCTCTAAACACAACCTGGACCTGGAAATAATTTTAAAAGTCCTGGGAGGCCCTAAAACAACCAACTCAAAGCCACTGCAATAAAGCTACGTCTTTTCCTCCTTGCATCTCCATTCACACAGCAACTTATTGGCTCTTATTTAACAGGGGAAAAAAAAAACACCTTTCTCTTCTGATTTTCCAGTCCACAAAATATTAAAAAGAGCTTGAAAAAAGATTGGGAAAAAGTTAGAGAAGTAGGCACAAGGGCAGCAAAAAACGACAGCTAACAACTTAACATCAAGGAGCTCTGAAAGGTTGGGAGTCTGGGGAGGTGGGGGCAGGAGTGACTGGGGGGCTGAGGGGCTGGGGGAAGAAGATGGTGGGGAGTGGCTGGTGGGCTGGGGAAGGAGGGGGGAGAAGTCTGGAAGATTGGGAAGGGCTGGGGTGCTCTAGACAGAGATGGATGGGGGGTTTGGCGGGGGCTGGGGAGCTGGGGCCAGGGGGCAGGGGGTATCTGGAGGATTGGGAGGGGGCCATGAGGCTGGGGGTGGAGGTGGGGGAAAGGCTAGAAGGATGGGGGAAGGGAACACTATTAAAAAAAAACATTAGAAGACCTTGGTTCAAATCCCAACTCTGCTACTTACTAGCTTTATGACCTTGGCCAAGAGTCTACACTTCTCTAATTTTCAGTTTCCTCATCCGATGAATGGGAAGATTAATACTTACCTGGACAAAAGGGCAGTTTTGAGAATTAAATGAGATCATGTATAGAAAGTACATCATAAACCATAAAGCTCAATATTCCCAAGGAATATGACAGAATATCTAAAAAGCAGACACAGAATTCCATTTTCCCACAGTAAACAAGAAACAAAGAATACTAGACTGGAAAGCAGAAGACAATCTCAGATCTACCCGGCTAGCTGTGAGACCTAGGAGTTACTTTACCTCTTAGAGAATCGCTTTCCTCATCCTTTAAAGAGGGATAATACCTGCCTTGCCTACCTTAGATGCCACCCTATTCTTTAGGATTTATTTCCTATTATTCCTCTCCATGTACTCTATGCTCCATCTAGATTTTACTCCTTGCTGTCTTCTAAACTTACCTGGGCAGCTAGATGGTGCAACGGATAGAGTGCCAGGTCTGGAGTCAGGAAGACTCATCTTCCAGAGTTCAAATCTAGCCTCAGACACTTATTAGCTGTGTGACCATAGGCAAGTCAGTTAACCTTGTTTCCTGGAGAAGGATATTGCAAACCATTTCAATATCTTTGCCAAGAAAAACCCAAATGGGTTACGAAGAGTCAGATAGAACCGAAACAAGCAAACAACAAAACACACATTACACTTTCCTACCCCATGCTTTTCTTGGAAGCCACATGGACATCTAGCCTTCCGGTAAGGACCACCTTTAGCTGACATATACTGGCTGTGTGACCTTTGGCCAAGTCACTTACTCTCCCCATGCTCCCAGGCATCTAAGACTATAAACTGTACAGTAGGCATAGATCCATCTTGATATAAGTAGCTCCTTTACACTGATGAAATCACAAGTCTGAAACCAAAACATTTTAAAAGTCATGAAAATTTGGCACTTGCATAAGCACGCATGAGCATACACACACACATACACACACACACACACACACACCACACACTCTACATTCCAAGTCAAATGTCATCTCCTCCATGAGGTTCCCAGGCAGCAATGAACTTTCTCCCTTGGACCTCATTTTGAGCTTACCTTCTTATACATTTATCACTTTGTATGAGTCATTTGTGTGTGTGCATGCACGTGTGTGCACACGTGTGTTATGTTCCCACCATACAGCCTTGTTTAGAGGCTGTCAACATCATAAGGGCAGGAGCCAGGCCTTATCTAAACTCTTGAATTCACCCAGTCCAGACTACACTGACAAAATATAAATGCTTGCTGAATTGAATTAGACATCAGCACAGTAGATGTTTAAAAATAGCAGAAATGGTCATATTTTCTTAAAGTCATTCGTCAAGCTTCATCTTTCCCAAAGAGTCAGATAGAACCAAAACAACCAACCAACAAAAACGCGCATTACACTTTCCTACCCCATACTTTTCCTGGAAGTCACATGGACATCTAGCCTTCCAGTAAGGCTTCCCCTCTCAACCTTGGGAAAAGCCCTGGACTCAGAGTGAGAGGACTTAGCCTGGAATTCTGCTTCTGCTTCTTTATACCTGTGTAACACTGAACAAATCCTATAACATAAACCTCCTCTACAAAGTGGCAGATTTAGGAAAGGGGAAGGAAAGAGGAGAAATGTTTATGTAGCACCGTGTGCCAGAAATTGTGCTAAGAACTTATACAAATATCATCTTATTTCACCTTCACAATAAAAGGTAGGAGTTATTATTCATTAATACTAATTAATTAACATTAATTATTAATGAGAGGTAGGAGCTATTATTATCCCTATTTTATAGCTGATGAAACTAAGGCAAATAGAGGTTAAGTGACTTGCCCAGGGTCATACAGCAGTGTCTAAGACCAAATTTGAACTGAGGTCTTCCTGACTCTAAGCCTAGCCCCCTTTCCACTGCATCATCTACTGTATTCACTAGATATTTAGTCTAAATGATCACAAAAATATCTTTTTATTTATTTATATATCTATATATCTCCTCCAAGAGCCTGTCAGCTCCTGGCAGATAGGGGCTTCTTCATTGTTGTCTTCACATCCTCAGTTACTAGAACAGAACAAGGTATACAATGAACATTCATTAAGTGTTTACTGAGGGTTGGAGAGGAGGTGAGACTTTGCTCATTTAAAAGATAATTTTAAAATAAATATCAATTGAATTATTGATCTCTTCCATTTCTAGGTCCTATGAGTAATCCCATATGATGTATATGACTTATTCCTCCACTTTAAAGAATCCCTAATGAAAACTCTAACCTCCACTTGAATCCCTAATGAAAACTCTAACCTCATTAGATCCTAGGAAATATCAACCTTCTTCATCTGTGATGATGTAACATTTTGAAAGAAATCTACATAGTTTTTACTGAAAGAATGGTGAACTCAGAGATAGGAGAGACTCAAGCCCATCTGCTGGCCCACTCTGGGTCTCCCCCTCTAACCTAGCCTGGAGATAGCTCTTACCTTCAGACTAAGTGGGAACTCACAGAGTGTTACTCTCTGAGAAATGGGTATCCATGGATTTATTTTCCTTCTTTCCTTTTTTTAAACTAATGTTCAAATGCGTGGAATTACATATTAGTAGGGACATGCTTGCATTTTATTTTCCTTTTGCACTAATTGCAGAAGGTACATTTTGGAACATGGTGGGAATGCCTGAGAAATGTGCCTCTTTACCTGAATACGACTTTGGACAGAACACACAGAAGGGGCAAGAAGATAGTCCCTGCAGTAGTCTCCACTGAGGGAGATCTAAGGTTTCTGTAAAGAAAACCTTCCTGACAACAGCTAAAAGTGAGCTGGGGATAAGTGCCCCCTCATTAGAGATCTTCAGTGTCAAGGCCAACAAAAACTTCTACTTCTCCGATGCTTTGCATAATGCCTGGATTCCGTAGTTCACCACCCATGTCTGATTTGTTAGGTACATAAAGGCAGGATTAGTTTAGCTTCTGGCTACACTCTTCTCCCTTTCCTGTCTCGACACCTTCTCCTCTGCCCCCTTCTCTAGAGTTCTTTCACCTTTCCGCTGTTGCTGATCTTGCCCTGCCAACCCTCAGTCCTGGATTGCTCCCACCATCCACTTCCTTTGCTCCTATTCACCTAAAGACAAAGCTAGAGAAAATCATGAAACTACTAACTAGATCCACTACAAATTCATGGTATGGAATATCCTCCCCTGGGGCTTGTATCTTCTCTGGCAGATTGCCCCCTCGATCATTTCTATTCTTTTATTTATTTTCAGCCTATTCCTATCTATTGTCTGCTTCCCTGTTGTCCACAAACATGCTCATGTCTCCTTCATCCTTATGGCTTGATCCATCCATCTGTGCTAGTTGTCTTCCCATATCACTCCTCCCTTTTTGTGGTTAAAGTACTTCAGAAGGCCATTCAAAATAGGTGCTCCATTTCCTCTCGTTTCATTCTCTTAATTCTCTACAGTCTGGTTTGAGACTTCATTATTCAACAGAAACTGTTCCCTTCAAAGTTGCTGTGAGATCCCACCCAGGCTCTATCCCATGCCCTTTTCTCTTTTCTCTCTGGATTATTTCATATGATGATCTCATCAACTCCCATAGATTCAATTATCATTGTTGTTGTTTGGTCATTTTCAGTACTGTCTGACTTTTTGTGAATCCATTTGGGGTTTTCTTAGCAAAGATACAGGAACAGTTTGCCATTTCCTTCTTCAGGTTATTTTACAGATGAGGAAAATGAGGCAAACAGGATGAAGTGACTTGCCCAGGTTTGCACAGCTAGTAAGTGTCTGAGGCCAGATTTGAACTCAGGAAGATGAGCCTTACTGACTCCAGTCCAGGTGCTATCTATTGCACCACCTAGCTGCCTATCTAAACAAACTAATGATTGTTAAATCTCATTCAGCCCTAACATCTGTCCTGTCTTCCAACTTCAAATCTCCATTTGCCTACTGGACATCTTCAACTGAGTGCCTATAGATATTTAAGCTTGTTATGTCCAAAACTGGACTCACTCATTATAGTCTTCCCAAACCCTCCCCTCTTCTATTACTAATTGAAGGTACTAAATCCAAGCCCACAACCTGGTGTCATTTTTGGCTCCTAATTCTCATCCCCCATATCTAATCTGTTGACAAGTTCTTTCAATTTTACTTGGTAACGTCTCTCACAGAAGCACACTGCAATTACTCTGGTTTAGGCCCTCATTGTCACATTGGACTGTTACAATAGCCTTCCTCAGATGTGTCCCCACTCTAGTCCCTCCACCACACAACAACCAATGTGATCTTCCTAAAGAACAGTCTAACCATGTCAACCTACTCATTTCAAATGCCTTCCATGTGCTGATTATTTACAATTTTATCCTTTAGATAGCTCTTTTATCCATATAGGTTCACATGTTGTCTCCCTGTTAGACTGTAAGCTCCTTGAAAGCAGACACTATCTTTTGCCTTGTTTTATATCTCCAGCTAGTTTAGCATGATGTACTTTGTAAGGGCTTAAGAAATGTGACAGACTAATGAATGTAGTACTATTTGTCCAGCCAGAGTTTCTTCCCCTTTATCCAATAATAAAATCCAATAATATATTCAATAATAATCCAATAATAAAAGTTTCTTCTCTTCATCCAATAATAACTTCATGAGTCTCTATCTGAGCCCAAGAGGCACCACAGTGCCTGGCATCATCAATGCCATGTCTCCCTTATTAGCTTACCTTGAATGAAGCAGGGAATATTCCACTCTCATCTATCTCAAATAATTACTTTGTTGGAAGGTTGCAAAGTGTAGATCTGGATGTGAAGGACGTAGACAATACTTTGTTGCACTGATCCCCATCCTGGAACCCATTAAAAAAAAGAGAACATCAGGGGTGGCCAGGTGGCTCAGCAAGTAAGAGCACCGGCCCCAGTGTCAGGATGACCTGGGGATTGAATCCGGGCTCAGATACTTAGCACCACACCCAGAAATAACTGGCCGTGTAACCTTGAACAAGTTACTTAACCCCAATTGCTTTAAAAAATTTTTTTAATTTTAAAAAAAATTTTAAAAAAGAGAGAACATCTTAAAAATGGGACTTTTTGCCACATGTGTACAAACTATACTGAACTGCTTATCTTCCCAGTAAGGGTGGGTGACAAGGGAGGAAGGGAATGAATCTAAAATTCAAAGTTTTAAAATCAAATATTCAAATATATATACATATATATACAATTATTAATACTATTTTACATGTAATTGGGAAATAAGATATACAGGCACTGGGGCATAGAGATCCACTGGAAAAGTCGAAAGGGGTATGGGAGAAAATATGGGAGAGAGCAGATTGGAGGAGGAGATATCCTGTGGGACTGCTATTTTGGGGCAGTGGGTAGGGGAAAAATGGGGAGAAAATTTGTAACTCAAAATCTGGTGGAAATGAATGATGTAAATCAGAAGTTAATAAAGCATTTTTAAAAAATGGGACTTTTTAAATTCAAGCAAGGAAAAACTTGGAAGTAATCTTAAGATCTACTACACCATCACCCCAATCGGGAAAAATATTTGGAGGCCTGAAGCATCCTATGCCTGTCTTAAGCTGGCTAAAAGAATATGGCTCAATAAATCCCCTTTGGATACATAATTCTTGTGCAAGGGTTTCATCTTCCTCTTCCTAGTATAGACACAGGATTACCATATAATCTCCCAGTTGGAGAGGCATTTGCCACCTCCAAAGGAACTGCAATGGATTAAAAAGCTAATCAAGTCTCCCCATTTTTAAATTCCTCAAACTCAGGAAGCCCTCATTCATACTGAGGCAATGAGTAACCCTAGCTTGGTCTACAAGAAAAGGCATGATCTTTCCATCATAGTTCTAGAGCTAAAAGGGACCCTATAAGTTGGCCCTTTATGTTATTCCATTTAACCTTCTCCTGTTATTAATAAAGAAACTGGTCCAGAGAAGTTAAGTCATTTGCCCAAGGTCATTTGTTGTTGTTGTTCAGTCATGTTCAACAGTTCTTGACCCCATGGACCATAGTACCCCAGATCCTTCTATCCTCCGCTATCTCCCAAAGTCTGTCCAAGTTCTTATTTGTTGTTTCCATGACACTATCTATTCATCGCATCCTCTGCCATCTCCTTTCCCTTTTGCCCTCAATCTTTCCCAACATCAGTCCTTTCCAATGAGTCCTATCTTTTTATGTGGCCAAAATATTTAAGCTTTAGCTTCAGTATTTGACCTTCCAGTGAATAGTCTGAATTAATTTCTGTAAGTATTGATTGATTTGATCTCCTGGCTGTCCACAGGACTTTCAAAAGTCTTCTCCAGTACCACAATTTGAAAGTGTCGATTCTGTGGCATTCAGCTTTCCTTACACTCCAATTCTCACAGCCATACTTTGGTACTGGACAAACCATAGAGCATGAGGTCACTATATATAGCAGAACTAGGATTCCAATTCAGGTTTTTTTGACACCAAGTTCAGTATTTATTCTCCTGCACCACAGATCCTTATTCAAGTATTAGTTAGACTTGCTGGCCTCTAAAGTACCAACCAACCTAGATCCTATGATGATGGTTTCCCTGACCATCCCTAACTTTACAGAGAAAAGAACATGACAACTTGGGCCAAAACAAAAATCAGTGGATAGGAGAGCATTACAGGATTTTGATCCTCTATTTGTCCTGTAATTTTGTTCAATAAGCAAGTTATCAGAAATCATTATATAATGCAATACATCAATCATGATGATCATAGGCTCATACACTTGGAGTTGGAAGAATCATTGAGGTCATTTAGTCAAACCCCTTTGTTTTAAATGAGGAAACTGGGACGCAGGGAGATGACATGACTTACTCAAGGTCACAAAGATGGAGGTCAGGATTTTATCCCAAGTCCTTTGACTCTAAATCTGTTTTTGTAGCACTTTGTGCTACAGCTCTACTGAGAAAATCAGATCAAAGGAAAAACTCTGTGTCTAGTATGGGGATCCAGCCTTCATAAGTGATCCATAATCCACTCCATCTCTCCAGCTTTCCTTGAAACAAAAGAAAATGTACAATGGATTTTTAGAGAAATTACAAAACTTCTTGAAATTGTTGTCATAACACCTATAACTATATCAGTTACAGAAAGGTGTTTCTCTACCTTTAAACTCATGTACCATACTTAAGAAAAACAATAAATGTAGGATAGTATAATGTTTTATCAGTCCTGTCAATAGAGAACAAATATGTGATTCTACCCTAGACTTTAATACCAAAGTTATTGAGTGTTTTGCAAGGCAGAAGAATGATGGATTTTTTTTTACAAGATGCTATCAGACACTGGTCTGAAAAAGGTTTCCTTGTAAAAGTGAATAGACTACAAGTAATTACATATTTATAAGCAAGCCCATTTTTATTATGGTTTGCAATAGATAACTAAATGTTCTCTTTCATCTTCTCAGTGTTATCTCCATATTGAATAGCCTATTCTATTTTTGAGAGACCGCATTGACAGTAATAGCTAGATGGATGACCTTTGGGTCAGGAAGAACTGTGTTAAACACTCACCTTTGCTACCTACTACCTGTATGACCATGGGCAGGTCACTTAACTTCTAGATGTCCCAGGCAACTCTTAAGAATGCAAATTGTAAATATGTTGCTGATTTGTATTGGGAAAAGAGTTTTTACACCAGGAGCTCCTTCTGACAGTGAAATCATAGCACTGGACCAGAGCTAAAACAAAACAACTTCTATTCTCATATCATAAGATATTACTCTTGCAAGCCTTCATTGAACAATGTTTATGTAGACACACATTCATACATACATATATACATACATATACATGCCTTCACTACAAATTTTTCTGCAAGTTCTCCAACTGGTTAAAAAAAAAAGGATTAAGACAAGAATTATGTTTATCTAACCATGCCCAAGGCATCCAACTTCATTTAAAAAAAAAGAGGATGGAAATGACACGTTTTTATTCAGCAAATTATACTATACATATAAATGAGGTAATAGAGGCGTTGAGGTGACACAGTGGAGAGAATGCTGAACTTGGAGTCAGAAACGTCCGAGTTCAAATACTACCTCTGATACTTACTACCTGTGTAACCCTGGGCAAGTCACTTAACCACTCTGTGCCTCAGTTTCCTAATATGCAAAATGAGAATAATAATATTTCACCTATTTCACAGAGCTGTTGTGAGATTCAAGTAAAATGACATATATAAAGTGCCTCACAAACTTTAAAGCCGATGTAAGTGCTAGAGATGATGATGATGACAGCTTGAGCACCATGAGCTTCTTGACCCTAAAGGGCATTCTATTCATTTTTAAGGATCAAAATTGGCCCTGTTATTTCATTAGTACAGAGTATTCTAGGGTGAGGAAATTCCTTCACCTCTTCCACTTATACTCTTAGAGAGCTAAGAAGTTAAGTTAGGTGACTTGTCTAGTGTCTCATAGTCAACATGTGTGTCAGAGGCAAGAATTGCTTTGGCTCCAAAGCTAGCTCTCTATCCACCTAATTTAAACTGCCTCTCACTTATTAGATAATTTTACGTTATGATATAACAAAATTCCAAGAAGTTAGGTCACTTTCAGTCAGTCTTGTGGCACTGTTCTTCAGTCAGATTAGCAGAGGCTGACAGGAAGGGTCTATGCACAATGATCCTAAATTTAATAACACAAGGAACGTGCCTTACATATCATGCCCTTTATATTAGGAAGGAACCCTGTGAAGTGCTATTTTCCTCCTCCTCTCTGCATACAGCAATGCAGAAGAACCAGAATCCTGGCTGTGGATTCAAGTTGGTCCCCAGTATTCTTCTTTAGTTTATAATACAACTAGAAAATTACCTGACCCTAAGATAAGCAGAAAATAATTTATTTTCAAAATAAAGTTTAAATTTGCATTCAGGTTTTTATTTTCTATGTTGTTCTTTGAGTTTGGGAGGGGTCCGTTTTAGAAAAGAAATTTTAAACATCCTTGAAGAGCAGGTATTTTTGTGCCTGAGAGAAGTGGTAGGAATATTCAACTGATTGGTCAGAGTTAAGGAATACTGACTGTGTGGTAGGAACCCAGAGGCTGTGAGGGCAGAGCAAAGCTTGGTGGAGGGGGTCAGGGGCTAATTCCGCCGACCACATGATACCTTTCTATGTCAAAGGATGATTCTTTGCTAAGTAGGTGCTAAGTTTTATTGTTTCTATGAAGGGCTTGAAAGTGCTAAAAGTACCCTGTACTGTTAAGTATTGTCAAAATATTTTGGAGGTACTCTGTTTTCCAGAGCTAACACCTAGCAAGCTGGCTGTGTCCTGAGCTTGGAATAACAATAAGCTTTTGGACTCTGGATGATCTTACCCTCTGGCAAAGTGTATTGCACCAGGTGTTTATTCCCTCTATTTCCCAGGGACCTGAGAGCCAACATCTATCACGTCTCTGACAATCCCTGTTCCTTGTTCTGTGTTTCTGTTCCCATCACAGAACTCTGGTTCTGTGCCCCACAGGGTGGGCATGACCCCCAGGGCTTGAGACAATACTGTTTCCACAGGGTCCGTGGGAATAGTAACTAAAGACCTAAAAATTATGTCATGGTCCAGTCTAGGATGTATATAAGACCTGCCTTTAGTCCAGCATGTTAAATCCTCCCTCTCAGGAAGTAGGGCTTCCTTACATGCAAGTTGTTTTCTCACTGAAATAAATGATACTGTTACTTTGTGTCCTGTCACACCTGCTCTGCTAGGCTCTGGCCATTCCCTGGTTAGAGACCATTCCAGTCTGGACTGCATTCAAAATTCTGTTGACATTAAGTTAAGAAAGAACACCCTGAATAAAAGCTGCAGTTTCTCTGTAATCATTTTGACTTTTTTTTTTTACATTCATGTTGGCATATAAAGTAGCATTTGTTCATTCCTCTCCTATCTTTGCTGATGACTATCTGAGATTTGGTCTTTACTGAAACATCAGCTGTTAGAAGGGGGCAAGCAGTGGAGGCAAGTATGGCAGGTAAGATAGACGTAAAGGCTTCAAGAAACCCTCGATATGTAAAGGCACGCTGGGCTGCTTCAAAGCTTCTTGACATGCTCATTGGGGAAAAATACCTATGTAGTCAAAATTGATTCCATTTTATCTATGTCCTGCTGTCAACACTCAATAAATGTTAAGTAATAGTAGAAATAGTGATATACTATGAATAATGAATTATAAAGTTGATCTGTTTGTCAGACTCGCTCAGAAATCAATAAAGAAATCAATGAAAAATTGAAGACAAATTACAAAGGCTTTAGACTTAGTAATTTTGCCTTCATCCATCTGTCCTTTGCAGTCTAATCCCACAGTAACTGAAATTCTTCCTGTTTTTCCTCATTTCCCAGATAATGGAAATTTACAGTGTTTTTAGCTATAGGTTAGATTATATTATGATAAATTCCAAAAGACCATCCACATTAATTCTAGAGAAATTTTGTGCTTTCAAATATTCATTGAACAGAACTTCTTATTCCTTTTCTTAAAATATTTTCACTGAAGCACACTGTTGGTGTAGTTGTGAAGTGATCCAACCATTCTGAAGCACAATGTGTAACTAAACCCAAAGGGCTATAAAATTGTGCATACCCTTTGATCCTGAAATATCACTGCTAGCTCTATATCCTAAAGACAACTTAAAAAAAAGGGAAAAGGACCAATTTGTACAAAAATATTTATAGCAGCTCTTTTTGTGGTGGCTAAGAATTAGAAATAGAATGGATGCCTATCAATTGGGGAATGGCTAAACAAGCTGTGGTACATGATTGTAATGGAAAATTACATATGCTATAAGAAATGACAAACAGGATGATTTTTTTTTAAACCTGGAAAGACTTACATGAACTGATGCATAGTGAAGTGAACAGAACCAGGAGAACATTGTATATAATAACAGCAATATTGTTCAATGAAGAACTGTGAATGACTTAGCTATTCTCAGCAATACAATGATCCAAGACAATCCCAAAGCAGTGACTAATGATGATTGATGCATGCTATCTGCCTCCAGAGAAAGAACTGATATTGTTTGAAAACAGATTGAAGCATGCTATTTTTCACTTTCTTTCATTCTTTTTATTTGTCTTCTTGTACAAAATTACTTAAATGGGAATGTTTTACATAATTGCACATGTATAACCTATATCTGTTAGCTTATGGTGTCAGGGAGTGGGAAGAAGAGGGAGAGATAGAATTTGAAATTCAAAAAAAATTTTTTTGGAAGCGGGAAGGTAAGGCAATTGAGGTTAAGTGACTTGTCCAAGGACACAGCTAGTAAGTGTCTGGGTTCACATTTGAACTCAGATCCTCCTGACTCCAGGGCTGGTATCAAAATTGTTTAAAATGTTTTAATTAAATGGTTTTAACATGCAATTGAGAGAAAAATAAAATGTATATTTTAAAACATTTTTTTTCATTTAACTAGGCCTTATACCGACATTTGAAGGGTATTCAGTGATCATGTGAATATCTGAGTTCTTTTCTTAGAAGTTTGTAATATTCTGAAACTTACCTATTAACTTCTAACACTTTCATAACATTGAAATTATTATGCGTAATGGATAGATTCTGATTTCTATAAAAAAACAGGTTTTTAAAAAACAGATTTTAATGATATCTTTTGATTATATATCACCTAGATTTCCCCTGTATTCTTCCCCTTCCTTCCTAGAGAATCTTTCTATATTTGTTTTGCCCTGTGGTTCTAATATATCTGGGCTTTTTTTCATGATTTTTCTAAATATTTAGTCATGATATTTAAATTTTCACTTTTTTGGGGGGAGACTCTAATTTATTTATTTATTTTTGGTTTCCAACATTAAATTCCACAAGATTTTGAGTTACAAATTTTCTCCCTGTCTTTCCCCTACCCCCACCCCAAGATAACAAGACTACTGAATGCCCCTTCCCCAAATCGGTTCTCTCTTATATCCTCCCCCCCCAACTTTCTAATAGGGCAAGATGGATTTCTATACCCCAGTGCCTGTATATCTTATTTCCCATTTGCATATAAAAAACAGTTTTTCTAACATTTATACCCCAGTGCCTGTATATCTTATTTCCCATTTGCATATAAAAAACAGTTTTTCTAACATTTGTTTTTAAAACTTTGATTTCCAGATTCTTTCCCTTCTTCCCTCCTCATCCACCCCAAGCAATTCAACACAGCTTGTACATGTATAGCTATGCAAAACATTTCCATAGTAATTATATTGTAAAAGACTAACTATATTTCCCTCCATCCTATCCCACCCCCCCACTTATTCTATTTTCTATTTAGACCCTGTCCCTTTTCAAAAGTGTTTGTTTCTGACTACCCCCTCCCCCCATCTGCCCTCCCTTCTCTCATCCCCTTCTCTTATCCCCTTTAACTATCTTCATATTGAGAAAAAGTCTCAAGAGTTACAATTATTGTTTTTCCATGTAGGAATGTAAATAGTTAAACTCTGATAAGTTCCTTATGATTTCTTTTTCCTGTTTACCTTCTTATGCTTCTCTTGCTTCTTGTATTTGAAAGTCAAATTTTCTGTTCAGCTCTGGTTTTTTCATCAAGAATGCTTTAAAGTCCCAATTTCATTGAATGACCATATTCCCCTGAAGCAAATACTCAGTTTTGCTGGGTAGGTGATTCTTGGTTTTAATCCTAGCTCCTTTGACCTCTGGAATAACATATTCCAAGTCCTTCAGTCCCTTAATGTAGAAGCTGCTAGATCTTGTGTTATCCTGATTGTGTTTCCATAATACTCAATAAATTTTCACTTGTTGATCTGTTTTCTAAGTCAGTGTTTTAACATAAGATTCCTTAACCTTTATTCTTTTTTCTTTCAATTAGTTTGACTTTGTTTTAATATGTCTTGCTGCCTCGTGGAACCCTTAACTTCTGTTTGATCCATTCTAATTTTCAGGAAGTGTGTTACTTGGGCAAGGTTTTGTACCTATTCTGCCATCTGTTTCCAAATCTCTCCTCCATTGTTCTCTTTACTTTTCTATTCTTTTCTTCTATTACTCTTATTTAATTTATAATGTCATTTCCTCTTTCCCCCTTCCATTTTCTAGGAATTCTATTGATCTTGTGAGCAAGCTTTGTTTTTGTTGAGGCTTTGCTTGTAGGTGTTTTAGAATTATTCTCCTTTTCTGGGTTTCTGTCCTGGACATCCTTGCCATCATAATAATTCTCTCTCTCTCTCTCTCTCTCTCTCTCTCTCTCTCTCTCTCTCTCT
>NW_027185712.1:33991023-34020823 GCF_028583685.1 Petaurus breviceps papuanus
CTCTCTCTCTCTCTCTCTCTCTCTCTCTCTCTCTCTCTCTCTCTCTCCCCCTATCTCTCTCTCCCTCTTCCTCTCTTTCCATCTTCTTTCCTTTCTCTTTCTCCACATTTATGTGTGTGAATTATTGTATTGTGAATTATTATATAATTATATATGAATTATATATCATATTATGAATAAAATATATACATATATTTTATTAATTCGTCTAGTGATCTGCTGGCCTAGTTGGGAGCTCTGAGAACTGAGTCTGTCATCCCTTGACTCCTCATCTTTCTCCTCCCCTTTCCTTCCCCTTACCTCACTGCCCTGGGTGAGGTAAGTACAGGATCTACTCCAGGCAACTCCCGTTCAGGATTCTGAGTACTGAGTCCAAGTTTTCAATCTCTGGGAGACCATTTGCTGTAGCCCTGGGTCAGAGGAGGAATTCAAGATTATTTGTGGGCATCCTCACACTACTCACCTAGCTCAGAGTTCTGGGTGCTAGATTGATGGACTTCATTCCTCTTCAACTGACTTAGAGTTAGGAATTCATTTTAAACTCTTGTTGTTGGGATCCTGTGTTACCAAAACACATTTTGAAGACTCTGCAAGAACAAAAACAAAAACAAAAAACAGTAGCTATGTGGAGGCTGGAGGTTGAAATGAGAGTCACTCCCCCAAAAGCTCTTCTTTGGCATGAAAATTAAAAGCCTTTATTGTGTACAGGTAGGAGCAACAACGACTACTGGAAAAATTAAAAAGGCCTTGACTTTTGTTCCATATGCCGATCAGCACAAAATTTTATCTCCCTACAGTTAGTATTTGTTGACCTGGGAGGCAGAAGTTTCAGCTGAATGGAATTAAGAGGGAAGTATGTAAAAGAA
Source organism: Petaurus breviceps papuanus (assembly GCF_028583685.1). Classification (NCBI taxonomy): domain Eukaryota; kingdom Metazoa; phylum Chordata; class Mammalia; order Diprotodontia; family Petauridae; genus Petaurus; species Petaurus breviceps. The sequence continues at coordinate 33,991,890 of NW_027185712.1, forward strand.
AGGACGTTTACTCAAAAAGTGGAGTAGGGTATGGAAAGGGGTTTTGTTTGTGTTGCTATTTTTTTCAATTTGTTTTGAAGGAAAAGTAGCCCTTGTATGTTTATAGAAGAAAGACAAGAGCCAAAGGAGAAGCTAGATGATAAGGAAATAATGTTAGACTATCAAAGGTGGAATCATGTGACTGACAGCAAAGTGCTAATGGGATTCAGAGAAGGATGGTATCCTGGATGAGTTCCAGACAGTATTGAAGTAGATGCATTGTCTAAGGTGTAGTGGGCGGGGAGAAAAGTGACCCTTTGTCCAGAAATTGTAGATACCTACTTATGCCCAGCATCAGGGTAGGCCCAATGGAAAACTACAAAATAATATTGTACTATCCTTGCTTGTAATACTGTTGAGGAGAAATCATGCCAGGAGGCTGAAGTAGAAGCAATGGCATATTTCAGTACAATATAAGACTTTTCTAGAACTCAGAACTGTAACATAATTGAATAGGCTGCCTCAGGAGGAGTGGGAAAGCTCCCCATCCCTGGAGTTGTCCAAGTCAAGGCTAAAGAATCCTTCGGAGATGTTGTATAGAGGATTCCTGAGTGAGAAGGCAGACCAAATGAGCCTTAGGGTTCCCTTTAATTCTGAATTCTGTGATTCAGAGTGTGTGGTACAGACCAGAGGAAATCAGGGAAGATTTCATGGAAGTAGAAGGGCCTTAAAGAATGAATAAGAATTCTATTAGGAGAAAAAGGAATGGAACGGGCATAGGAAACAAAGTGGAGGAAGAGAAGTGCTGCTTATCTTCTGGGGGCCTTGGACTCAGTACAAAAGAAAGGAATACTGATCAGATGTGAAGATGACCAAAGGCTGGATGGATAACTAACGTTGGATGACAGAGTCAGAATTTAAAAGGAGTTTGACAGAGTAGAACAATGGTCCAAATTAAATAAGATAAAATTTAATGAAGTAATCAATCATAAAATACTTACTTCACAAAAAGAGTAAAAAGCAGTGGAAAGGAAAAAAAGTCTGCAGAAAACTTGCTGTGAAAGCTAACTAAAGCAATTCAGCCCAAAAGCTCTTAGAGATGAAATTGGAAGAACAACAAATAAGCCAAAGAAGAGAATTGTTTGCCTGCATTTACTAAAATGTTCTATCTTCATCATGATGACAGTAGAATCACCACATTTGGATGATAGCACTTTATTTAGTCTGAAATATGAACAAGTGAAAATGGCACTTGACAAATGGAAGTCAGAAAGAGTAGCTGAACCAGATCACATAGACAAGGAAGAAATCTGAGACGCAATTTTTAAAAGCAATGGGGGATCAATTCTCAAGGTATTTGAAAGAGTAGAACATACCAAACAAATGGAAGAAAATCTTGAGTGGGATTATTACCTAAAAAAATAACTGCAATCAAGGGGGCATAAGAAACTACTGACCCATATGCCAACTTTTTCATCTCTATAAAATCTTTATGAGATTGAGTGACACATGAATCAAGGATACTCCTGGAAAATAGAAGTGAACAGGTAGGCTTCTACAAACAATTTTCTAAAGCAAACTACATCTTCACAATTACACAGTTGACTGAAAGGTGTAGAGAATACAAGATCATGCTAGGTTCATTGCTTGTCGATTACAAAAAAGCATTTGACTTGGTAGAGCAAAACAGAGCCTTGAGGGCTCTTCTCCAACAAGGTATCTCCCAAGCATATATTATTTTTTTAAGTGAGGCCACAACAGATTCAATCTTAGAGATAACTTTGCTCAGTTATGTTGATAAAGATCAAGTAAAGCATGAAATAAGGAGATGTATGCTCACTGAAGGTGTTTTCCAGTCTCATGGAGGGTTTCCCGTTCATTGTTCAAATGGAAGACAGTTTCATTATAGGTGATAAGGTCCTCCAGACCCAACTTTGTAAATAACACTGTGCTAATTGTGTCAAGCCCCAGAATTCTCCAAGGCCTTACTGATAAGACCCATGACCACTCAAAAGTCAGCAGCAACAATCCACACAAATAGCCAAATGGATGAAAAATCTCTATTATTCACACAGTGAAATGTATTTGGACAGGAATGTCAATGAGTTAGTATTTCAATATATGTGTCATGGGCAGGCACAGCAGATGAAGAGCAGATTGGGCTAGAGATAAATTAGTAGAAGAGAGCGATCCAGGAGAATTACATACTTTCAATGATGCAAAAACCCATATTTTAACATTAATATTCTCCTATGCATGCTGTACACCTGCAACTTATGGAAAACCACAATCTCTGTAAAATCCAAATTGGGAGCATCCAAAGCGCACATGGTTGGGATATTGGGATTTGTGCTACACTTATAAGAACTTTGGAAATATAAATTGGTGAGATGCAAAAGCTGGACAATGCAGAAAAAAAGCAATGGACACTGTGGTCTAACGGTAAGGACAAGGTAACAAGATAAGCATTGTTATACTGCTTGCACTGCACTGTGTTTTTACAAATATTATCGCATTTGATCCTCATAACAATCCTGGGCTATAGGTGCTATTATTATCTTCACTATGCAGTTGAGGAAACTGAAGCAGACAAAGGTTAAATGACTTGCCCAGTATCACCCACCTAACAAAGTGTCTGGGGTCAGTTTTGAATTCAAGTCTTCTTGACTCCAAACCCTGTGGAGCATTACAGGGGCTTAAACATATATTCAGTGATGATTTGTGGTATGAGGGATATGATTCATGGATTCATGAACAGAAAAGGAGACGAGCCAGTTAACAGAATTTTAGGGTATCACGTGATAAATGATTAAGATGAAAAAAGCAGTTGACATATTGGCTCCATGGATCTGAAGGTTTGAGAAGCTCATATTTAACTGTAGCACCTTGTTCAAAAAACTTCTTTTAGGGATTTCTATAAAAACTTGTTTATATAAACACTCCACTCTACTCTGCAATTTTTGAAATCTCTGCTGTGTCTGGTAAAACCCAAAAGGCCAAAAACTAAAAATAAAGTCCCTAAATCATTTGGGAGATTACCATAACCCCAATAAAAGAAATATATACACATCTGTAAGACTTTTATTTGCTTGGCAATATTCCTGTCATATTCCTAAAAGGGTCCTATCCTATAAAAGATTAAAAAAAAAAAAACTCTCGCAAAAACCATGTAGGCCTAGACTATACCCTAGTGGCCATTCCATAAGGAAGGTTAAGACCTATTAAGATCTCAAAGTGAAGACCCAGAGGAAGAAAAGAGATAGTACCTCTTACCCTCACCAATTAAAATACTGAAAATTAACACTGAGAAGCAGGTATTAGAGAGTACACCCAAAGGAAAGTATTAAAAAAAAAAAGATAAAAAATTTAATAGATCTTCTCTCTATCCACAGATACAGCATCATGTATAAGCATGCAATTATATTGGCCTGGAAAACATCCCCCTAGCAAACTGAACTAGCAGAGGTCAAAAGGCTGCCCCCCATCACTGATTGGAGCTGACTAGCAGCAGGAGTCTTCCAAGTGTCACTGAATACAAATTGAACTAAGGACATGGTTTTTGTGTTGTGCTTTCAGGCTAAAGGGGAGGGCAACATTGTGTTGTTACCATAAAGATCTCAATAGAGGGAAGGATTGGTCACCCTGCTCACTATGGTGGAGCCTGATCCGGTCTTACCTATCACCCCCTGTTATGAACTAGACTTTGACCACCTCAAAACAGGGAGGGATGGCTAGACAACTGCTTACATTATAAGTACTGGGAGTTGGAAGTATATCCCAAGTTCAACATGAATCAACAGTGTGACAAGATGGTAGCAACAACAACAAAAAAAACTTAACATCTTGGGCTTTGATAAGAGGCCTCTTGTCCATACAGGAGGAGAAACAGGATAGTTTCACTGCCCAGGTCAGGCATGTTGGGAGCACCTTGTGAGGTTATGAAACCACATTTTAGGAAGGACATTCTGACTTGGAACATGTGCAGAGGGAGATGACCAGGATAAATGAGAGGACTGTGACCATGCCAAAAAAAGATTGGCCAAAGGGATTGGGGATGCTTTGCCTGGAAAGAGCAGACTTCTGAAGGCATGACAGCTGTTTTAAAGAATAAGCACTGGAATGTGGAAGAGGGATGAGACTTGTTCTCAGTGGCTGTAGAGGGTGGAACTATGAATAATAGCTAGGAGTTTCAGAGCAGTAGACTTTAATTTCATGAAGGGAAATAAGCAGTTATATAGTACTTACTATGTGCCAGGCTCTGTACTAAGCTCTTTTACAAATATTATTTCTTTTTTTTTTGGAGGGGGGAAAGCAGGGCAATTGGGAGTAAGTGATTTGCCCAAGGTCACACAGTTAGTAAGTTAAGTGTCTGAGGTTGAATTTGAACTCAGGTCCTCCTGACTCCAGGGCTGGTGCTCTACTCACTACACCACTTAGCTGTCCCCATATTATTTCATTTTAATATTTGCAAAGCACTTAGCAGAATGCCTGGCACAGAATACGTTCTATATAAATGCTTTTTCCTTTATTTCCCTTCCCTCCCCTAAACTATTACATAAGGAAAAAACTTGGAGTTTTATCCTTGAGATATTTTGCTCTGATTCCATTTATTTGAAATAAATACCAAGACTTGCTAAAAACAACAACAAATAGTATCTCATTTGATCTTCATAGTTACCCTGGGAGATAGGTGCCATTATCATATCAATTTTGCAGTTGGAGAAACTGAGGCAAACAGAGGGTAAATGTCTTGCTCAGGGCCATACAGATACTAAGCACATGAGGCTAAATTTGAACTCAGATCTTTGTGACTCCAGGTCTGGCTCTCTATCCACTGTACTATCACTGTGGACTAGACTGAAGAAGTCTACATTTAAATATCAAAGAAAGTGATTCAGGTAAGAGTCCATGTAAGTGTAATGATTCCTATGTATTCAAGATAACAGCATTAATTATCACCATCGTCATGTCTGGCAAAAATTGACTTGGAAGTCATTGACTTCAGAGTCAAGAAATCCCTGAAGAATGAGGAATCATTTCCTGGGAGAGGAAATGAGAAGAAAATGAGGAGAAACTATTTCAAATGCCACATGAAGTTCAGATAAAAGAAGAAAAAAATATTATTTCATATATTAGAATGGGGTTGAGGATAATGTTTCACTCTGGGATCAATTACCATAAGGAAAAAGATAAGTGGAAGCAATAGACTGTAGATAAAGAAGCAAACTAATATAACATAAATGTAATTAGATGAGATTTATATGAATAGAGAAGGCAATTTTCAATAATGGGTGAGAGATCTGAAGAACTCTGAAGACAGAAAGCTTAAATGCAGAAAAAGCAGCAGTATTATACTTCCAAGTCTGACAGTTTCTGGTAGTTTGACAGCAAGTAGTCTCAGATGCACATGAATAACAGCAGATCACAAATGACAGAATCCTTCTACCAGTCATCCAGGATAGACTCAAGGAACAATAATGATAATTAGGTTAATTATGAAGATAAGTGGAGGAGGTATAATTTGTTCTCATATTCTCATTGGCACGCAGGCTTTTTTTCAACCCTTTTGTAACTATAAACATCATTGTCAAAGGCCTCTCTAGGCCTGTTTCCTCATCTATAAAGTAAATGTCTTAGACCGTATAGTAACTTGTAGGACCAGGTTCCCTTGTGAATATAAAAGAAATCCTCCCTGCCAGTTGACTTATTCTGTCTACATGTCTTTTGCTTTGAACTAGTATGTCCTGCAGTTGTGTGGTAAAAGAAACATCAGTGGGGGCTTATGAGTTGTGGGGTTTTTTTAAGTGGGTATTGTCCCATATCTATAATGCTCCTGGAAACCGAGGCAGCATCTGTGGTTGGGGGTATAGTGTGTGTCAGTGGGGTGCCAGTTGTTATACTTGAGGTAAGATTGCACCCATAATAAAAACCCACAAGGTAATTTCAATGGGCTGGTATATGTGACTACTATGTGCTTAACACCTAGTCACCCTGGGGAGAAAAGGAGCCAGTAGTCTTCACAATTAAGAATCTCACATCACATGTGAAAAGATAAGGCTTGCTTGAAACAATTAAAGAAGAAATAAGGAAGCAGATATCAAGTGCTAAATTGAACACAATCAAGTACCCCAATTGCTTGGTATATAAGTATGTATGGTCAGGCTTTGAGTAAATGAATGGATGCATTTGCTGGGGAAAGCTTAAAAGGAGAGAGGAGACTTCCACTGTTTTTTAAGGGCAGGGTAAGCTTTATATAGGCAGGGCAAAGTAGGAACCATATTTGCTATTTAATCTTAGGAAGAAAAGCACAGGAAAGTAGACTATATAATAGCCCTAAGTGCTGCTGCTTTGTCTCTTCAATGAGATTTTTTTATATTTGTCAATCTACCAGCAATTACTTATGGAGCTGAGTCACAGTACTAGAGTTGCAGGGGATACAAGAAAGTATGAGATGCAGTCCTTACACTCAAGGGGCTCACAAGTGAGCTCAATAGATAAGACACAAACATGTGAAAAATTAAATAACTGTATGAGTTAAATAAAAGTTCAATGTAATGGAATACTATTGTGTAATAAGAAATAGTGGACAGGAAGCTTTCAGAAAAATCTGTAAAGACCTGTATAAACTGATGCAAAGTGAAATAAGCAGAACCAGGAAAACATTGTACACAGTATCAGCAGCATTGTACGATGATCGGCTATGAATGACTCAGCTTTTCTCAGCAACACAATGATCCAAGACAAGTACAAAGGACTCACGGTGGAAAATGTTATCCACATCCAGATAAAGAACTGATGGACGCTTAGTACAGATCAAAACATACTTTTCTCACTCGCCTTATTTTTTGTGGGTTTTTTTTCCTTTTCATCTGTTTCTTTTTTCACAACTGTGACTAATATAGAAATATGTTTTACATAATTGCACATATATAACCTATATTAAATTGCCTACCATTTTAGGAAACAGGGATGGGATGGAGGAAGGGAAAAAAATCTGGAACTCAAAATCTTGTAAAAAAATGAATGCTAAAAATTGCTTGACATAATTGGGAGGGAGGAATAAAATACCATTAAAAATAAAAGTTCAAGAAAACATTACGAGAAATATAAAGGCAATAGGTTTCTATAAGTTAATTGTCAAATGAAAGATACAAATAGTAAATACTATAGAAGTTAAGAGGAAGAAAAAACCAGCATGGACTAGAACAATCAAGAAAAGCGTGATAGAAAAAAAGGGAGTTTGAGCTGGATTTTGAACGGTTTGGGTGAGTAACGGAGGAATGAGGGTCTACTATGTGGGAGGAATATTGGGAACAAAATCACAGAGGAGAGAAAGTCTGAATACTCATAAAGGGGGCAATGAATGAGCAGACCATTTTGACTGGAACAGATCAATGTTGAGGAGGACAGAAAGATAGACTAGGGCCAAATTATAGAGGGTCTTGATGTAAGCAGTGCAGAAACACAGAAGGCCTCCACATTATCTTTATTGTCATTTCTTCAACCTTTGCTCTTAATTGTAAATGATGATTTATTCAATTCAATGAACAATTATTAAATATCTACTAGCTACATGTAATTCATTACTCGTTTTGAAATAAGCTCACTTTTCTATTCCCCAAAACAGAGCACACCCATTGAACCCTAATTTTTCTGATGGCTCAGAAGTTGTGGTATCAACATTTCAATACATTTTTCACCTGAAATTGGACAATAATGAATTCTTCTCTCTTTCTGGTAATTCTATACTTTTCTGATTCTTCTGGCTGCTCTGACTCTCCCTCCCCCACGTTTTATTTTCTCACAATAACCAGAAGAATGAGTGCCCTGAAAATCTACATCCTAGGGACTTTGCTGTTCTCTTATGCTAATATCCTTGGGAAGTTCTACTCAGTTTCATATGGATGTGAATGATTCCTAAATTTATACCTCCAACCTTGCTTGATATGTCTCTCTCTCTCTCTCTCTCTCTCTCTCTCTCTCTCTCTCTCTCTCTCTCTCTTCTTCTTCTTCTTCTTCTTCTTCTTCTTCTGCTTCTTCTTCTTCCACACTTTTTCTCTCCCCACCTCTCTTGATTATTATCTCTAATTCCTCATAGAATAATTTTGCTTAGAACTGTTCTCCCAACAAATGGATTCAACATTTTGATACCTGAATTCAGTCTCATCATTTGCTCTCCCCAAATCAACTCCCTTCTCTTCCCTACATTCTTCATTACTATTAAGAACAATCCTCATCGTTAGACTCAATATCTTAGAGACATTTTTTTTGTTCTCTCTCATTTGTCCACACCATTCCTCCCCCGCATCCCTTCCCTATAATCTATCCCCAGAGTCTTTAGATACTTCTCCACATTATGTTCTGTATCTCCTCATTTTTCTCTGTCTCCATAAGTAACTCTGGCCCTTCCCCCATTCACTTTATATCTAACCAACTGAAACAGCCTCAGTGGAACTCCCTACCTCTGGGCTTACCCAAGTCCAGACCAGTTTACTGCTTAAATAGCAATGTTTATAAAAAAAGAAAATTAATTCCCTAATTAAGAACTGACCATAACAGAAATTGTTGTTATACAAAACAAAAGGAATCCACAACATTTATTTTAAAAAGAGGTAAGGAAATAATGGGGAGAAAGGAAGTAACGGTAACTTCCTATTTTCTCTGAAATCAAATTTAAACCATATAGCCTAGCCTTAAAGGCTTTCCCATAAAACCAAAAGCCTTTTCAGCCTGTCCACCTACTCTTCTGATCTCAGTTCTCTTTGTGACCTTAATCACAAAATTCCTAAAGGAGACCCAAGAAAACTTTGATTCCAACAGCCTCATTTTACAAGTAGGGAGATTGAGGAGTGGAGATGTGACTTGCCTGTGACCTTACCACTAATACATGGCAGAGTCATAGTTAGAGTACATGCTCCCTAACTTCCAATTCTGTTCCTCCCACTATACCTGCTGCTTTTTCTCCAAACTTAGCAAAAGGTTCATTGTCCCCAGAACAATTTATTACCACCTCTGCCTCTTCATGAATCAGGACTTCCACTTAATGTGCCCTCTCCTCTCCAGTCAGGCTCCCTATTCAAACCTTTAGCTCACTTCCTCCAGAATCTCCTTCTGCTCGTGGTCTGTGGGACTTGAATTTGTAGTAGTTAAATTATTGAGCCGAGTCCTGAACATTCTCATTCTCATTCTCATTCTCTCTCTCTCTCTCTCTCTCTCTTTCTCTCTCTCTCTCTCTCTCTCTCTCTCTCTCTCTCTCTCTCACTCTCTCTTTCCTCAGCTAGACTATAAGCTCTTTGAGAATGGGGAATATGACTTCTATTTCTTTTGTATCCCTCCTCAATGCTTGCACAGTGCTTTTTCACACGGAAGGCGCTCACCTCATGCTATTGACTGACTGAGAGTCATGTGACCTAAGTGTTGCCTGTGAGGTAGGGCTCAAACTTGGTCACCTGAAAGATCTCTTCCAATGCTGGGATTCAATGATTCTATTTCAGCTGCAACCTGACAGGCCGGACCTTGACATTATAACTGTTGGCAGTTAGTGAAGGTAAAAATATCTAGTTCGCATAATGAATTCATTGTGAATTCAGCTCAAAGGCAGTTGGGGGAAGAGGTAGAACCTGCAATCATTCACTAAGTATAAACACCTGCCAACATTCCATGGGCAGATGTTCTCCATTGTAAAGGAGTGTGTTGCCCTGTTCTGGAACCGATGCCAAACAGAAGGTCCTCTTGGCAGGCGCATTAGCCCTCACTGTGCTCTGCAGATTGCTCCTCTGAACCATCTTAGATTGGCAAATGTGCCTTACAGAAATTGGCTTACCACCTACTTCACAGGCCTCCTGCCAGCCAAACAGATGGGCACAAGTGTAAGTACGTCAACTAACTACCACGCGCATCAGGCTGGAGTATTTGAAGCAGGATTTGTCTCCAGATCATAGTGAAGCCAGAGGATCACCACTGTCAAAACATGAGGGCACACCAGAAGTTTATGTTTTGAATTAAAAAGGAGCCCCTCTTAGTATTCTAACTTCTGGGCAAGTATGAGCTTTGGTATCTGTTAATTAAAAAGCCCCAGAAGAGGAAGAGAAATTTGAAAGGAAATCTTCCCTTCTCTTTTACAGCTTTTGGCTAGAAACAACCATCTAGCACCTGGGAAGCTTGCTTTCTCTATCCTGGTGGAATTGAGATTTAATGTCTTGTCCTCAAGCAGAAGCCAAACCCACAACCTGGGACTTCCATGACTCTGAGGAAAGCCAACAGAATAAAAGGTACCGGCATGGATAAAGGCCTCAGTGCACTTGAGTGAATCAAAGTTTAAAACTAAGGTTATCTTCCCATCAGAGAGAAAATCTAGCAACCATGTTACAGCAGCCTCTGCCTAGATAAGAATAACACCCATTGGGATAGCTAGGTGGCACAGTGAATAGAGCACCAGCCCTAGAGTCAAGAGGACCCGAGTTCAAATCCTGCCTCAGACACTTAAAACTTACTAGCCACGTGACCTCGGACAAGTCACTTAACCCCAATTGCCCTGCCTTCCCTCTTCTAAAAAAAAAAAAGAATAACACTGGATCCGAATGTTGAAAACCTCTCTATGGTTGCTTTAGACCCAAAGGCTGATAACTTCTGTTGACTCTGATGCTGCCTTAGACTTCTGAGGGGCCTGTTGGAACTAAACACTTCAGGCAGCAATCTGAGAAACCAATAAATGGCCTTTGGTATTAAAAAAACCTATACCATCAACAACAGGAATAACACAGACTCTGTCTTCTGCCATCTTTAATTCTATCTTTCAACTTTAAGAGATATATGGGAGTTGAAATGCTCCACTTATTTGTGTCAATTCTGCATGTAATTTCGTCTATTGAAACTTTGGGAAGTAGAATGTTGGGTAGTATATTGTCAGTAACTACAAATTTGTCACATTTTGTATTATCACTCCTAGTTTGTCATCACCATAATCCTCCCACAGCTACATGACCAAGCTCAATAATGACAAACAGATCAACTGGCACCAGCTCCCAGCAGTTAACCCAGCTGCTGGGTATTGACTCTCTCATATTGGAAACTGCTCAGATTCAGGACTGGGTTAGAAATAAAGTTGGGACATTCAGAAGCTGAGAACATTAACAACTTTGGACTATTTTTTGGCCTTGGGAGTGAGGTCTGGTGTTCCTAGGGATAAGATCATCCTGTGTTTTATAAACATCCTTTTAAATTCATTTCTTATTTTCAAACAGTTCAAGATATAAGCTTAAACAACTATGAAGAGTTAATCAGGTGAGGCAGTTAGGTGGTGCGGTGAATAGTGTACAGCCCGGAAGTCAGGAGGACCTGAGTTCAAATTCTGCCTCAGACACTTAACACTTACTAGCCGTGTAACCTTGGGCAAGTCACTTAGTCCCAACTGCCCTGCCTTCCCTCCTCCAAAAAGACGAAAAAAAAAAAAGTTAATCAGGGACATAAATTAGAAAGACTGAAAAAAAGAAGAAAAGTATTAATACCTGGTAAATATAGAATTTTGCCAAATTAATGGTTCTAGACATTAAATTGGGTCTATTAAGCAGGTTTTAATCTTCCCTGATTGACTTACTATTACTCCCCCAAAGTGCTTGTTCCAAAACTTTACTTCTCTCTTCAAGCCACTGACATCCATTCTCTCCTAGGCACTCAAGGACCACAATTCTTATTTTACTGAGAAATTGGGGCCCATCTACCCTAAAATCCCTCTTTTTCCTATTCCATGTTCCTTTTATCTCTATCAATCTCTTGTCATCCACTGGTTTCTCTGCTGCCTATACAGATACCCAGATTTCCCGCATCCTTCAAAATATTCACTTGACTCTGTCATCCCCTCAGCCTTTCATTTTAGATCTTTCCTCCATTTCTTAACCATACTCCTAGGGGGAGGGGGGAAGCTACCTATACTTCATGATTCCTAATCTCCTCTCAGCCCCTTTACAAACTGGCTTCTCAAGGTTGCCAGGTAGCTCAGTGGTTAGAATGTGGGGACTGGAATCAGGAAGATTGGAATTCAAAGCCTGCCTCAGACACTTACAAGCTGTGTGACCCTGGGCAAATCACCTAACCTCTGGCTGCCTCAATTTCTCCAACTTTAAAATGGGGATAATAACAGTACTTATCTCTTAGAGTTTTTTGAGAATGAAATGAGATAATATTTGCAAAATAAGTAGTTAACACAGTGCCTGGAACTAATATAGATGTTTATTTCCTTCCTCTCATCCATTTTGACCTCACCACTTGATTTTTCTCTTCCAGGGTTACCAAGGATTTTTTTTTTGAGGAGGGAAGGCAATTGGGGTTAAGTAACTTGCCCAAGGTCACACAGCTAGTTAAGTGTCAAGTGTCTGAGGTCAGGTTTGAACTCAGGTCCTTCTGACTTCAGGGCAGTGCTCTATTCACTTCACCACCTAGCTGCCCTGAAGGATTTCTTAATTGCCAAATCCAATGATCTTTTCTCAGATCTCACCTTTTCTATACTTTCTGACATTGTGGAGCACTGTTTATCCCCAGGTTTTTGGTAACCATATTCTCCTTCCTCTCTAACTTCTCAAGGGTCTTTGAGAGGACTTGTCTCCTTGGCCTCTTCTCAAGATTCCTTTGCTGGATAATCCATGCCTCCCTCCTTCTGCACGGTTATACTCTAAGGACAGGGAGCTGGCCTTGCTGGCTTCTCTTCTGTCTCTTGAGCTCCAATCGCCAACCTCCCACTGGTCATCTCCAGCTGGATAGCCGATGGTCTTAGTGTGTCCAAAACAGGATTGTTTATACTTCCCCCCAAGTCTACCTCTCTTTGTAATAATAATAACAACAACAACAACAACTAGCATTTATGTGGCACTTTAAAGTTTGCAAAGCACTTCACACAGGTAATCTCACTTGATCCTTACAATAACCCTGTGAGGCAGATGCTACAATAATCCTCGTTTTAGAACTGAAGAAAGATCAAGCATAAATTCTTCTGTTTAATATTTAAAGCCCTTCTTACCATGGTCCCAAGCTACTTTTCAAGCCTTATTACACATTGCTCCTCTTTACTACAGTCCAGTCAAACTGACCTCGCTATTTGTAATGACTTACACTCCATCTCCGGAGAGTCTTTGTTCCTTTTCATCCATTGTCTCCCAGGCCTGAAATGTACTCCCTCCTCAACACTTCCACCTAGTTTCCTTCAAGACTCAGTTCAAATGATACATTCTACATGACCCTCATCCCATATGCTAATGCCTTTCCCCAAAAATTATCTTGTTATTTTTAAAATTTTGTATATAACGTTGTATGAACATGTCTCTCCTGGATAAATTATAATTTCCTTGAGGTCAGGGAGTGTTCAGTGCTGTGTTTTTATGCCTAGCAATTAATGTAGATCTTAGCAAGCATGTGGTAAATATGTAATAAATGCCTGTTGATTGATTGCTTGGTGATTTCATCCACTCCCCTGAATTCAGTGATTATCTCTATGAAGATGACTGCCAAAACTATATAACTAGGACTGGTCTTACATCTCCACCTGAATGTCCCAGAGGCATCTCAAACTCAACATGTCCAAAATAAAACTCAGTATCTTTTCCTTAAAGCCTACCATTCATTCTAACTTGCCAATTTTTATTGATGGTACCTCCATCCCTCTAGGCACCGAGGTTCACAACCTCACTGTCACCCTCACTTTGTCATTCAATGTTACCTCTAATTATTTTCCAGGTCTGGTCAATTCTAGCTACCTAAAATCTCTTACAACATGTCTTCTTTCAATTCATGTGGCGGGCCACCATCACTGAGCTTTAGCCCCCCAACTGGACTTTCCACATTCATTCTCTCCCTCTTTGGTGCATTCTCCACACAACTGCAAGATTTAAAATAGCTGAAGCTCAGATTCTACCACATTGCTCCCCTCCTCAGGAAGCCTCAATGGTACCTTACTACTTCTGGGATAAACTACAAACTCATCTCTAGTATCAACTACAAACTTCCCTGGCCCATAAAGTTTTTCACATTCTGGCTCTTACCTATCTTTCCAAAATAATTCCATATTACTCCCCATCATAGATTCAATGTTCTAGTAAATAGACCTCTTTGTTGTTCCTCTTGCTCAAGACTCTTCCTCTCATTTCTATAACCTTGCTTGGCTGTCCCCCATTCCCAGAATGCTCTCCCTCTTCACCTCTGACTCTTCAACTTCTAGCTTCCTTCAAGGCTCAACCCAATGACTACTTCCTACAGCAGGCATTTCTGGATCCCAGCAGTGGGTAGGGCTCTCCCTCTAGGCCACACAAGTACTTCATATTTATTAAGTATATAGTTTGAATTTACTCAGCTGTGTATATGTTGTTTTTTCCCCAAGGAAAATGAAAGTTCCTTGAGGGAAGAAATTCTTTTATTTCTGTCTTTATATCCTTAGTTCCTGACCCAATGACTTAAACATAGTAAGTGCCCTACAAATGCTCTTTGAACTGAATTACTGGACAGGTAGAAAAAAATATGTGCTTGTGCTATGTTTCATGAACGCATCTGACACAATTTCTTCATTAGAGAGGGTAGCTAGGTGGTGTAGTGGAGAAAGTGCTGAGCCTCAAATCAGGAAGACCTGAGTACAAACTTGACCTAGGACACTTACTAGCTGTGTGACTCTGGGCAAGTCGCTTAACCTCTGGCTGCCTCAATTTCTTCAACTGTAAAATGAGGATCACAATAGAACCTACCTCCCAGGATAGTTGTGAAGATCACATGAGATAATATTTGTAAAGCACTTAGCACGATGTCTGGCAAATAGAAGGCATTTAATAAATGCTTGTTTCCTTCCTTATTTTCAAGACTGGGTTAACCCACCTTTCTTAGAACAGTCTCATACAAGAGACTTTTATTCAAGAAAACACATGCTGAGTATGAAAGTTATATCCTCTTTTTTTAGTTTTTTTTTAATTAAAGCTAATTTATATGTAGATCCACATTTTCACCCATTTATGCCACCCCTGAGAAAGGAAGAAAAACAAATTCCTTTAATATAAACTCTTCTTTAATTCTTTAAAAATTCTGGTAACCTATTAACGGTACCATTACTTTACCATTAAGGTAAGATGTGAAAATATGACTTAATACTTAACCACAGCATACTTGTGTGACCTGTGGACATATGGTAGGTATGTTAGAGCTCAGTTTCAGAATTCTGTCCAACCTTCTTTTCTTTCCCTATTCTTTCTGGCAGAGAGTTGATTTGTCTAAAGTAGGATAAATGACTGTCTCCCAACAGCACAAGTTGTGGAAGCTGAGAATCATCCCTCCTTTCCTTTAAAAGGTCCCTAAATTTAATGCTGTGCTAAAACTGAAAACCCAGAGAAATCTCTCCTTCCTAAAGAAGGTAGATAATTTGTAGATGGTGATTATCTATGACTTAGTCATAAATCCAAACCAAAATATATCTCCCTATGGACATACATTGACTGTGTGGCATGGTTGTGAATGCTTTTATAGGATCATGGGTTGAGCTTCCAGGAACCTTAGAATTGATCTAGGTCAAGCATTCATTTTATAAATGAGGAAAGTGAGGTGTAGGCAATTAAATGATTTTTTCCAAAGTCATTCAGGTATGAAGCAGAAGAACCAGGAGTTGGACTCAGGTCTTCTGATTCCATATCCAAGTTTTTCTACCATTCCATGCTGCCTCCAAGCACCATCAAACTTAAGGAGCCCAAAAGGAGATACAACTTCAAACAGGACCTCCAGAAAATAGTTAATGAGGATCACAGGGTATGTTCACAGAACTGACATCCCCAATGGGTTTCAGATGGTAACAGCTGATTCTAATTTCCAGACTTGACTTGATTTGAACTGGTGACTTCTACCTCTGATTTTCCCTGTGAAGAAAAGTAAATATATCCCTTAGGCTTTTGGCTTCTTTCCCAGGCTATGAACGAGGATGATCCTGCTCTTAGATGTTTTCAAGATGAACTGTTTACAGCTGAGAAGGTGCTTTGACATTAGAAACCAATCAATGGGATCATTTCTTCCCAAGGCCCCAAGAAAGGGAGGCTGCCTCAGCACGTTTTGATGCAGCAGACTCCCTCAGGTTACTGCCATTTCCTAACTGGATAGGCCTCCCCAAGTCATATAGGCATTTACTATCATGCACTTCTCTATCCCTAGACCAAGTCCTCACCACCCCTTTCAAGTGGCTGAATCCAAATTGAAGCATAACAGATGAATGTTTTCCCCCCTAACCCACATAAATTGTGACAATATCATAACAAATTTGTAAGGCAAGAGACAAGCTTGGAATAAAGTAACAAATGGAAAACTGCAGTGATTCCTTGGGCTGATATGAAGGAGAATCAAATACTACATTCAACCACAGACCTAGAATTTTATCAGGATGAGAGGAGAGATGGGCAGAGATGCAGAGGAGCTTATTGCTCCCAAAGGCACCCCATCTTCTAAGGCCCACAAATTCAAACCTCAAGGTTTTCCTATCCTTCACAACCCACATCCAATCAATATAGATCATAATTCCTTTATAAATTCCTTTATACATCTAGGATCTGTTCCCATGCTACTCCATTCTTTGAATAGCCAATTATCTTTCTCAAATCCTGCTTCCAATTGTTCACCTTCCCCAATTATATAGGCTGTTAAGACCCTTGGAAGGGACCTAGAAATCATCTATCTCAATCTGTTTATTTTATAGGTAAAGAACTGAGATCCATAGAGGCCAAGTGAGTTCCTATTCAAGTTTACTGTGTTCCTGCTGAATCAGGACTAGAACTCAGGATAGAACCTCCATCTCCCAATTTAATCAATAAATCCATCAAGAGGTATTTATTATACACTCACTATATACCAAGCAATGTGCTAAGTGCTAGGGATACAAGAAAAGACAAAAACAACCCCCTTTCCTATGTAACTTATGTTTTAACAATTCCCAGTCCAGAATTCTTCCCAATAAATCACATTAAGAGAAAAGAAAAATCCACTGGAATGGAATACCCACTTGAGAATTATTTTCTATGGGGAATAGGGGATTTGTGAGCTGTATGGTAAGAGAGTAGATAGGGAGGGATAAAATAATGTCAATGGGAGACAAGGAACTGGTAAGAAGAAGCATCTAAATTATGAGTGCATTTCAGCAGCACAAGATATATAGTATATCTCTGGGGCTGTGTGACATAATTTTGAGAGAAAAGATCTTGTTATACGATATAAGAGTAGGGAAGTAGAAGGAAAAGGTTTCTATAGTGTTCCAAGGATCCATAAGCACTTACTACTTCTTTTTATTTTATTTTTATTTTCAGTTCCAAATTCTCTCCTTCCTTCTACCCCCCTCTACCACCCATTGAGAAAACAAGAAATTAAATAGTCATCATAAACATAAAGTCAAGCAAAAATATTTCAACATTAGCCATGTTCCATTAAAAAAAAAAAGAAAAACAAAAGGAAAAATATGTTTCAATCTGCTCTTTGAATCTATCAGTTCTTTATCCACAAGTGGATAGGATTTTATTTCAAAAGTCCTTTGGAGGGGCAGCTAGGTGGCCCAGTGAATAGAGCACTGGCCCTGGAGTCAGGAGGACCTGGGTTCAAATCCATCCTCAGACACTTGACACACTTACTAGCTGTGTGACCTGGGGCAAGTCACTTAACACCAATTGCCTTGCCAAAAAAAAAAAAGTCCTTTGGAGTTATGGTGGATCATTGTAATGATCAGATTACTGAGTTTTTTACAATTGATTATCTTTATAACCTATTGCTGTTATGTTATAGATTTTTCTCCTGCTTCAGCTCACCTCAGTTTGCATCAGTTCACATAAATCTTCACAAGTTTTTCTGAAACCATCCCCTTTATCATTTCTTACAGCACAATAGTATTGCATCACAATCATATGCCACCACCTGTTCAACCATTCCCCAGTTGATGGGCATTCCTTCAACTTCCAGTTCTTTGTCACCATAAGAAGAGCTACTCTAAATGTTTTTGTACATATGCATGCTTTTCCTTTTTCTTTGATGTCTTTGAGGTTTAGACCTACTAGCAGTATTTCTGAGTCACGGTGTATGCAATTTTATAGCCTCTGGGGCATAGCTGTAATTGTTCTCTAGAATGATTGGATTAGTTCACAGCTCCACCAGTACGAACCTACTAGATACTTAATGCTCTGTTATGTATCTCACATCTGACCTTGGCCTTGACAACAAATTACCCATGGTTTGGGTATCACCCAAGTAATCTTCCACCCTCCACATGGCAGAAAGAAATCATGCTACTCCTTTCAGAAATTAAAACTTTAAGAAATGCTAGACTGACTCAGATCCATTGACTCCAACCTTGAGACGCATGCTTTGACTTAAATGAGAATTCCAAGGGAAAGTGTAAAAGTTTTCATTCAAGTTGTCCACCAAAATTTTACCTTCGGAGAAAACTACATGGCCAAGACAGAGGATCAGACAGCAGAGTTCAAGGAGGCCTTTCAACTGTTCGACGGAACAAGGGCTAGAAAGATCTTATACTGCCAGTGTGGGGATATGATAGGAGCTCTAGGCCAGAACCCTACCAATGCTGAGGTGCTCAAGATCTTAGGGAATCCCAAGAGTGATAAGATGAATGTGAAAGTGCTGGACCTTGAACACTTTCTGCCAATGCTGCAGACCATAGCAAAGAATAAGGACAGGGCACATAGGAAGACTATGTAGAAGGGTTTGGGGTGTTTGATAAGGAAGAGAACGGCATAGTCATGGGGGCTGAAATGCAGTAGGTCCTCATCACCCTGGGTGAGATGACAGAGGAAGAAGTGGAAGTGTCGGTGGCAGGGCATGAAGACAGCAATGGTTGTATCAGCTATGATGAGCTAGTTCAGATGGTGCTGAATGGCTGAGAACAACGCCCCTTTCCACAAAGAACCCCCAACTTTTTCAGTGTGAAAATCATCCTCTTGACCCTTAAGCCACTAACTTCATTTTCAGTGTTACCAACATCCTTATTTCCAACCCCCACCATATGTCCTCTTTGGCCTATTTGCTCTCTGCTTCCACCAAATAAACTTGCTATCAGCTCCTAAACAAACAAACAAACAAATAAAATAAAATAAAAATACCTTCCCCTCACTCCTGACTCCCAGACTTCAGGAAAACAATGGCATACAAAAATCAATTTCCCCCTTCTCATCTTGGCCTTTCCATCAAATTGGCAATGTTAGCCAATGCTAATATTTTTGATACTGTGCTACAGCCAGAAAAAAAAAAAAAAACAATTCAGAGGGTGTTCGGTCTATCCTTCTGTCTCTAAGTCACCTCAAGCATCAATCAATAAGCCAACATTTATTATGTGCCTATTATGTTCCAAGCTTTCTGCTAAGCAATCAGAATACAAAAACCAAAAATGAAAAACCTTTGACCTCAAGAAGCTTACATTAGAAAACCTAAGTATATATATATATATGTGTGTGTGTGTGTGTGTGTGTGTGTGTGTGTGTGTGTGTGGATGGATAAATGTATGAATGTATATTTACATATACCTACAGAACAAGTACAAAATAAATCACATAGGTTTAGAAAAGAAATCTGCTAGCAGTTGTGGGTGTGATGGGGAGGGTAGATAAAGAAAAGTTTTGTGTAGAAGACTGTCTTGTTTGTTTATAGAGGAAGGCAAGGCAATGGGGATTAAGTGACTTGCCCAAGGTCACACAGCTAGTTGTGTCAAGTGTCTGAGGCCATATTTGAACTCAGGCCCTCCTGACTCCAGGGCTTGTGCTCTATTCACTGTGCCACTTAGCTACCCCTCAGATGTTGCTTGAAAGAAGCGGGAAATTCTGTGAGGTAAAGATGGTAAGAGATTATGCTCCTGGTATGGGAGACAACCAGTTATAATCAGAAGATTGAGTGGGATATGTGAAGAACAGAGAGAAGGCCAATTTGAATCGACTATAGAATACACAAAGGAGAAGACTGTATAATGAGGCTGAAAAAAAGAGGTTGAGCTACACAACCATCTTCTGGCCAAGAAGTGCCAATCTAATTGTTTGCACTCTCCAGGGAGAGAAATCCTAATAAAAAGTAGTAATTCCTAAATTATAAATGGGATCATGTCTGTGAAAGTTCTTTCTCAAGTTCTTTCTTGCCTTGGTAACACTCCAATAAGAGATTCAGAGGACAGATAGTAAGAGACTCCCTTTAAAGATAGAGTTATTGAAACGGAGAGGGAATGTGACTTCCAGAAGGTTACACAGCAGAGCAGTGTAGACCTGGGAGGAGGAGCCATGGCTCCCCACCATAAAATCATTGACTCATCATAACAAACTCCTCTGGGTGCCCATTGTCTAGCTTTTAAGACCCAACATCAACTCTCAGGGTAACCTCTCATTCAGCTGCAAGTCAGTCATCCTAATTAAGACCATAAAAAAGAAAAAAATTAAAAAAGAAAATGAATGCAAAGAGAAAAGCCATATTCAATGCCAACTCTAGAAAGAGAAAGACTTAGAAATTTTTTTTTGCTTTTTATTTTTGGAGGGGAGAAGGCAGGCAATTGGGGTTAAGTGACTTGCCCAAGGTCACATGGCTAGTAAGGTGTTTTGTGGGGTTTTTTTAGTGCCTGAGGCTGGATTTGAACTCAGGTCCTCCTGACTCCAGGACCGGTGTTCTGTTCACTGCACCACCTAGCTACCCCTTGAAATTTTTAAAAAAATATTACTAGACTTATTTTAGTTCAATTTAATTCAACCAATATTAATGATATTCTCTTGATATAGGAAGACAGAAGAAAAAACAGCCCTGACACCCAAGCAGCTTACATTCTCCCCTAAGAGAATTTGCCCTAAAATAACTACAGGGATTTCACCAGTTTAAAACTGTTCTTCCTATCCTCTGCCAGTGGGCTGCTCATTACTGAAGCCCCAGAAAACTAGCATCCTTTAAAATGTGCATTTTTAATCTTATTTAAAGTGTCTCAGTTGGTTTTGTTTCTTTGATCTAATTGATTATTGTTTTGGGTCCATTGTAAGCTATAGCCACTGTAATCTAGATGACTAGGGAAGGGACATTGATTTGCTTTCAGAACAATTCAGTCCCAGGGTCGTACAGGGACAACAAACCAAAACAGAGAGGCAGAATAAATGCAAGCCATTAGGCATCTCAGCTGCTGTGTTCATTTTTCCGAAGAATCAAAGGCATTACCTCCAACTAATGTTTTTTAACATTCATTGGGAAGAATACCGTCACCACTTGAATGACCACCAAGAAGTACTGTACCAAGGGAGCCTAATCTGAATCTCATTTGTAATAAAAAGGACAAAAGCTACCTCCCTCACAGGGTTTTGTGATGAAAGAAAAATTAAACAAAAATGATTGCAATCATCCCAAAGGCAGGATTGGAAACACCAAGTATCAAATTCAATTCACCAGATATTTCTTAAGCTTGTATTGTATGAAAGATGCCACAAATGTAAGTGTAAGAGCCAGACTAAGCAATTGTCCCACCCCACTCAAAGTAAGCAATAATTATATAATAATTATAATTGTAATTGTCTGACACCTTAACCAAGTGAGAATGCATCTCAAAGACTTTAGACTGTTCGAAAAGTTCTTGAAAGTCTTTAGATAAACTGGAATGATGTTGATAGAAAGTCTGCCCTAATTAGTTGAGAGATTTGTGTACCCCACCCCCAATGGCTTTAATAGTACCAGGCATTATTTCAGAATAAAGGAGATGCAAGTGAGTGGAGAGTTAAAAGTCATTTCAGGAATGAGGGGAGATAAAGTCAGCTTCCTCCCGGCAACCCCATAGTCAGAAATGGACCTCATGAATGTCAGAGGATTTGGACTTTTTCACTGGCATCCCAGAAGTATCCTCAGGATGCAGCCACTAACATTAGTATCTGCATCTGGAGCCAAGGGCAGACTGGACAGAATGATGCTGACGAATTCATGGTTTTACAGAGAACCTGGCCAATCCCCGCCCCTGTCCCCTCAAAAATACCCAATATAAAAAAGTACCTAAAGAAAATTCTGAGAACTCACAACAGAAAGACTTCTAGGAACTGTGAGTTATAGTCTTTTAACCTCTGTATATACTTGCAGGAAAGTGTCTTGGACGCTTTGCAAAAGTGGGGAACCTGTGGCCTCGAGGTCACATATGAATTTCTAGATCCTTTGCGTGAGACTTTTTGGCTGAGTCCAAGTCTTACAAAACAAATCCTTTAATTAAGGAAATCTGTTCTATGAAGTTTGGATTCAGTCAAAGGGCCTCACTTGAGGACCTAGAGGGCCACATGTGGCCTCAAGGTCACAGGTTCCCCAGCCCTGTTTTAAAGCATACTGTGTATTGTCTTGTTTCTTTTAATTTTTTAAAGAATTAATCCTCATACCTGGAAGCAATGATGGGGGAAACAAAGCACTATAACTAGTTTTTCCAGAATCTTCTCTAGTCAAATTGCAGAATAGTTTGCCTCCAGTGTTGTCATATCCTTTTGCTACCCACTATAAGGCAGAAATTCAATTCATGGCCTTCCCAAGCATGCAGGGTGATAAGTAGCTAGCTTAAGAATGAAATCTTGGTTAATGAGCTTAAGGAAAAGACCTCCTACCAGTTATAATAGTTGACTTACTTGAGATAATCACTCACCTTTATTATTTATGGAGATTCCAATGATGGTCATTTCAGAGAAGATAGGAGAAAGTCTAGAGCAATGATAACCCTATAAGAGAACTCTTTTTTGAGTCAGACTGAAGATAAATTTCACCTAAGGCACAATCCTGCCTATGTCTGACTCTGACTTCCTTCATTCCATCATCAATCTTGCATGTGGGCAAAGTAGATCTAAACATGACCATGCTTGCCACCAACTTATTCCCAGGGCTCTGAAGAGAAGGATGTGGCCTATTGTAGAAAAGAGGATGGGAGGGCATAGCTATTATGTGCATTCTGACCAAGTCTTCCTGGGTCTTTCTGCCTTAAACTAAGCCTGCCCCATCAGTGTTTGGGGTGAGGTGTAGCTATGTACAATAAAAGTATTCTTTTCTTAATTTTCTGGCCACCAAGAAATCTGAAGGCTCGCTGCCAGGTGACTGCTCAGCTATACTCTGGCATGTCCTCATCCCAGATCTCATACACACTGTAAGGTGTAATGGAAGGAATCAAGTTCATTGGTGATATGCTGGGTAATCTGTAAACAGCAAGAAAATCCATATGGACAAATGGAGTAAATCAGCCTATGCAATGTCTGCCAGAGCCCTGTCCCAAATGGTAGATTACCAAGACTGAAAATGATTCCCAGATGAGAAAGGAGAAAGAGAGGCTGGTAATCAAAATATTTGGCAGGATTGGCAAATCCATCAGAAATAACAGGCCCCATTCAAACTTTTTCCAGGGTAAAAGGCAAACAACTTTTTTTTTTTTTGGGGGGGGGGGGAGGAACAGTCAACTTTACTGTCATGTCTCAAGGTCTCACACTTACTATATATATTTTCAGGCAAAAACAGTGAAGTTTTATGTTGTTACACTAGACTTTGTCATTGAGACAAAGGTCAGGCCTGACACCAGCGCATCAAAGACCCCTTTGGCCACCTTGAGCTCTGTCTTCAATCTCCCCCCGAATTCTTCCTTTATAAGGACCATTAAAATACCATACTTCTACTCAGGATACTACAAAGATTTAATTGTAAATCTCTAAACAACATTGGCCTAAAGGTGGAAGGGATCTCAAAGGACTCCTAATCTGACCTCTTCATTTTGTAGATGAAGAAACTGATGCCCAAGAAAGTTCAGTGACTTGCCTAAAATCACAAATCATCAAAGGTGGGATTCGAACCCAGATCCTTTGACTCCAGAGATACTGTTATTTCTACCACTGCATGCTGTTTCCCAAGTTTAACTAATGAGTGTTTCACATGTAACCCAGCTGACTGATCTTATTCACTTAGGGTCAAGCCTGTTACATCTCTCTCAAGGGTCTCTAGTAGCCTAAATAGGTTGGAATGTTTCTTTTCTCTACTATTGATGGTAGTCCCCACCATCTTTGTTACCCCTACTTTAGGGGCCCACTTTCCCTAGAATCTCAGTTTTATTTAACGAGGTAGCTTTTATAAAAGGATACTCCAATTATGTATCAATAATAAATGGACAAACATTTCCCCCAACACTTCAGGGGCTTCTTTTCCTCTATACTACCTCATTCTGGGAGGAGCTAGGGTGGGCGTAGCGGTGTTCCTGGAATAAGATCACAACTCAGCTTGGTTCCTGTTTAGCATTAGCCCTACCATGTTCATATCCAAAGCCAGCAACACAGCTGGGTTCTAGTGGGCTGGAGTCCTGGACCCTTACTTCTCAGGGTATCTCTGCTGAGCTTGCTGCAACATCCATCCTGGATTCCTGTATCCTTGTGGCTCAAGCTCCCAGCACAAATCAGAGACTTCATTCCCTATATATAAAGCATAAAAGAATGAAATAAAAGGCTAAAGACCCAGGCCCATTTTCTAAGGGACCATAAGGCCTCAGACAGGGAAGGGGACCCTAAGACCCTTCCCAAGTGACAATATTTGATCTCACCAACTGTGAATAAAGGAATCACCTCCCTCCCTCAGACATGAAAACACCAAAGCCATGGCTGGTGCTAATTCAGGATGCTTTGAAGATTGCCATGGTTTGGTCTATGTAGGCAATAGGTAAAAGCTCCTCTCGACTATATTATAGGCCAACTAGAGGTGTTGCAGAGGGCTACTGCGTGCTTCTTTCCTCACAGTTCCTCGGGAAGCAGTTCACCACTGCCCTGTACTTGGATGACACCAGTTTAGCAAACTAATGGGGTCTGCACATGTGTCAGACCCAGGGCAACACCACTAGGCCAGAGTCACAAACAAACTGCAAAGATGACCATTTTAATAAATTAACATAAATACCAATAATGTGCTTATAGCACATGCCCCCTTGAATCCAAATGCCAAACATATGACTCACAGACATGATCCTGAGCAAGGTTACTTTAGAAGCAAAAAGGCTGTACAAACCACTTTTGATAAATGGCACCAGCATTCCCTCTGTTTTCAGCAGCACCCTGCCTCTGTCACTTAGCTCAGCTGGGTAAGGAGAGCATTATATGCTGACTATAATCTTCCCTCTGACAATTCACCTGACTGATGAATCCTGTGGCAAATATCACTCCCTGCCCCACCTCTTCCTTGGGTTAAAATGACATCATACTAACAAAGCACATCTATATGTCTATAGGTTTCCAAAGTACTTCTCTTTGTACCAATAATACTGTGCAAAGCAATGCAAGTATTATTATTATTCCTAACTTGTAAAAGAAAAAAACTGGTTATATGACTTACCCACAGTCACTCAGCCAAGATTGGTCAGAGCTGACATTCAAATCCAGGCCTGACTTCAGGTCCCAGCATCCTTTCCTCTATGCCCACAGAGGCCATGATGACAGAGCCAGGAACTGGAGAGAAGAGGCTGGAACATTAGATTCCTAGAAAGACTGTCATTCCCAAATGAAAGGAAGGCATGCAGGATACCTATACACACAGATCGGGCTTGCCTGAAGCAAGGCTGTGAAATAACTACCACTTCTCTTAGTTCCTTTCCCCTCCATTCTCTTCCCTGAACCCTTTCCCTCCTATTAGCGCCACCCCCACTTTCCTCTATGTTTCTCTGGACCCAGTTTTCTCTTAGTGTGGTGATCTAGCACCCCATTAATAAAAAACATTGTGTATGTACCACCAAACTGTACATAAATATTTATACATAAATTATGCCTATCTACTACTGTATAATTCATCATATAACACACAAAAATAGACATTTTAAAGGATGATAAAAAACGAAGTAGAAGCAGCTAGGTGGTGCAATGGTTAGAGTCCCAGATCTGAAGACAGGAAGTTGTTGTTCAATTGTTCTCATTGTGTCTTAACTCCTTGTGATCCCATTTGGGGTTTTCTTGGCAAAGATAATGGAGTGGTTTGCCATTACCTTCCCCAGTTCATGAGAAAACTGAGGCAAACAGGATTAAATGACTTATCCAAAGTCACACAGCTAGTAAGTGTCTGAGGCTGGATATGAACTTAGGAAAATGAGTTCTTCTGACTCTAGGTCTGCCACTCTATTTACTGTACCAACTAGCTGCCCGAGGAGTTGGGAAGACCTGAGCTCAAATCCAACCTCAGACACCTACTAGCTATGTGACTCTGCGTAAGTCCCTTAACCCTGTTTGCCTTTATTTCTTTATCTGTGAAATGAGCTAGAGAAGAAAATGGCAAACCGCTCCAGTATCTTTGCCATGAAAAACCCAAATGGTGTCACAAAGAGCTGGACACAACTGAAAACCAACTCAACAACAACCAAAAAATGAACATCTGATCTTGGAATCAAGAGGGAGCCACTGGAGTTTGTTGAGCATGGTCAGATTTGTACTTTAGGAAAATCCCTTTGACAGCTTATAATGGGGATGGGAATTTGAAGATTTTCCCTGCACCTTAATAGACCTAGGGGAGAGTTTGAAGACCTCCCCTGCTTTGAAAGTAAGCTCTGCCCCCGGTAGACTGAATGTAGTCACATGGAGACTGTGATGGAGGGAATTTGCTGAAGGTTACAGCAGAGCCCACAGGAAGCTTCCCTGCTGTGAAGATAAACTCTGCCCCCTGATAGGCTGAATGTGGTCACATGGAGCCTGTGGTGGGAGGAGGTTTGCTGAAGGGAAGCAGAGTCCACAGGAAGCCAGTTCAGAGCCACATAGACTGTGGGGGCAGAGGAGCTCAGGCAAGGAGATAGAGAGGTTTGTGAGTAAATATTGATCTTGTATTGGTTTGTGGGAAGGCTGAAGGATGCTGTGGCTCTCAGTGTTATTATGGCTTCTTAATATCTTTGGTACTTTGGCTTACTGGTTTTGGGATTCAGTTTTCTGCTGTTTAAATTAGTCCTTCAGTTCTATCCTTTATCTGGAGAATCTGGTATATTTTGTGATAGAACATCATGCAATACTTATAGTCATGGTCTTTATCGTGATCGTGGGTACTGTAAATATTGCATTGGTGCTACACAGCTGCAACCACTCTGGTACAGATGGTCAACATGCCTGGACAGTGGCAATTGCCTGCTTCTTGTTGCTTCTGCCTCAAGTTTCTGTCCACCCCAACTCAACCTTTATTCGCCTGTCAAATCCTGAAGTGCAGGCCTGACCATGTCACCTCCTATACAATAAATTCCAGCTGCTCCCTATCACCTCTTGGGTCAGATATAAAATCCTCAGTTTGGCAACTTCACAACCTCCCCCACTGCCCTTCTCATTGGTCCTCCTCTCAGTACTCTGCAATCTAGTGACACTGGTCTCCTTACTGGTGCTCACACAAAGCATTTCATCTGCTGACTGAGCATTTTCACTGGCCACCTTTCTGTGCCTAGAACACTCTCCCTCCTCCTTTCTGATTCCCAGCTTCCCTGGCTCCTTTCACATCTCAACTAAAGCCCTACCTTCTGCAAGAAACCTTTTGCAGTCATCCTTACTCTTAGTGTCTTCCCTCTGCAAAATAGGTCCAATTTATATTGTGTGTGTGTACCTTATTTGTACATTATTGTTTTCTTGTTGTCTCCCCCATTAGACTGAGCTCCTTGAGAACAAGGATTGTGCTTTACCTTTCTTTGCATCTTCTCCTAGCACAGTGCCTCGTGCATAGTAGGTGCTTAATAAATGCTAGCTAACTGAAAGATAAGTTGGAGCACAGAGAGATTTGGGGCAGAAAGCAATAAGGAGGCTTTTGCCATAGTCCACACAAGAGGTGATAAAGGGTCTGAGAAGGATAGGGACTTCATGAGTAAAAAGATGTGGGGCTGGAACCTACAAGGTTTGGCGAATATTGATATGTAGAAGGAGGGAGATTGAGGAGTCTTATATGACACCCAGGTGGTGAACTAGGGAGGCTAAAAGGAAAGATGTGTCCTTGACATAATAGGGAAATTTAGAAGAGAGGTGGATTTGGGGAAAAGATAATGTAATGAGAGGTACAATGAAGAATACAATTCATCCATTCCTGCACATATATTTCTGCATTTATATAGAGATGGAGAATTATATATCTAAATAATATTTATAGATATATACTGATAGAGATAGATATAGGTAGATATTTCTGCTAATATATCTACATATATGTGGAAAGAGAGAGAGAGAGAGAGAGAGAGAGAGAGAGAGAACCATCAATACCAGCCTCTCTGTTTTTAACCCTTCCCTACAACCTGGTCATTGATCTCAAACTTTACCTTCTCTACCTCTTGCCCTTTCACAGACTAGCTATATGTCACTGTTGACCTTTCTCTCTCAGCTCCAGGGCACCATGCCCCATGAGAGTTGGCTTGTGCCCTGGAAAACTTCCTTTGGTCTCATGTCATCAGTTCTGCCCCAGTCAGGGCCAGTGAACAGGACAATGATCAGCTTCTCCTAATTGGGGTTAGAGAGTCACCTAAAAGGTCCTAGCAAAGTACCATCATCTGACCCATTGAAATTGGTTTTGAGAAAGATCTTGAAAGAGGGGAGATTAGGAAGGCTTTACCTTCCTGCTGACCTGAGTGGTCAAAATTTGGTTTAAATGGCACTTTAAAAGGTCAGATTTAAGATTCATTATTAAAGAAAAAAATTACACCTTTAATTCTGAAGAAGTTACCTTGTATATGGATGGCTAAGGGGAGTGGGAGGTGACAAGATCTGAGATATCATAGCTAAGGGGACCTCTCTGTGGAACTTCCTCTACCTAGGTAGATTAGTACCTATTCTGAGTTTATAGTGTCAGACAGAGGCCTGGGGACACTGAAAGAATAGTAATTTGCCCAAGGCTACCCAAGCAGTATGTAATTGGATCCAGTCTTCCTCACTGTGGAACCTGCTTTCTATTCATTATGCTGTGGAGAAAGAAGGGAGGAAGGGAGAAAGGGAGGAAGGGAGGAAGGGAGGAAGGAAGGAAGG
>NW_027185712.1:34020833-34036656 GCF_028583685.1 Petaurus breviceps papuanus
GGAAGGAAGGAAGGAAGGAAGGAAGGAAGGAAGGAAGGAAGGAAGGACGGAAGGAAGGAAGGAAGGAAGTTCCAAAGAGAATTATAAATTAAATTTGTACAATACTGTCAATTTAACTAGAGGATATGCCATTGAGGTTGTAGAAACAATATAGGTTAAGAGATGCTGATTGCTCAAATATTTTAACTCTTTTATATTCTTACTCCACAAAAGGACTCTCTCAGCACAATTTCATTTATGAAAAATACAATTATATCTTGATAATAAAAGGGGAATTTGCACAAGTTCATTCAGGATCCGTTAGCTCCTGAGCGGATATTTGTGTAACTTTCAAAAACCATGCATTAGAAGTAGTAAAAAGTGGCTAGAATTACCAAAATGAGCAAGAGCACCATCTAGTGTCAGCCTGCAGGCACAAGGTCTCTGGGGCCTAGATAGAGAGCTGGAAGAAAGCATCCAAGAGATGAAATCTACATAAAGTGACAACAGAAAATGTCCCACCAACGAACTAGCAGATGTTGAGAGTCAAGGCCTAAATTCCTTAGAATATGAGTCAAATGCGTCAACTTGTCAAAAACACATACCAGTGCCTCAAAGAAATAAAAGGCAAGAGGCAGCATGAGAACCTTGGTGAGAGGTGACCTTAATTAAAACAAGTAAAGAGAACTCAGCTCTTCATGAGACATGGTTCTGGGCAACAGGAAAAACTGATTCCACAAGTCTCAATACAGGCAGCTGGGAGCATGTGCGTCATTTCAGTAGGAGCAGTCAGAGAAGATAAGTAACCAAACAGGGAGAGTTTCTTAGAAGGAATAAGAAGAGAGGCAAAGGGACAGAGCACCGAATGGTGTGCTGCCATCAAGAAATAGAGACCCAGCTTTCTTCAGTCAAGACATTGAATAACCTTCGAGGGAGACATTCAAATGGTTTGTGTCCTTCAGTTGAAGATTGGTAGCACTGTGCTCTATAGTGTTGCTGTTTGTCCTCCGTTCTTGAAGAGGACCATGACGTCAGGAAGGTAATGCCATGACTTACAAGTAAATTGGATTTAAGTGAGATAGGGCTGTGCAAAGTCACCAGCCTCACTTTTTCCCTAGAGTCAACTGGGTTCAGTGACAAGATCAGGATGACTGGAGATAGCCCCCTGTGCACCTTTAATATTTTAACCCTTGTTCTTTGAGCCTCACTCCTTATAAATAGTTCTTCCCTGCTCTCTCCTAACTTGCCTCTAGTTGTACAACTGGATTTACTCACCTTAATGGAATTTCCATAAGAAACTAGGGTTTAGGGGGTGGCTAGGTGTCGCAGTGAATAGAGCACCAGCCCTGGAGTCAGGAGGACCTGAGTTCAAATCTGGCCTCTGACACTTAACACACACACACACAAACCAGCTGTGTGACCTTGGACAAGTCATTTAACCCCAATTGCCCTACCTTCCCCTCTCCAAAAAAAAAAAAAGAAAGAAACTAGGGTTTACCAGTAAATTTAGTGAACTCTGGGTTTATTCTCTTGACACACAAAAGGGTACTACATGAAATTTTCCTCTCCAATCAGAATTATACCTAATAAAGGAAACATAACTAAAAAACAAAGACTGAAGAGGTATATTCACATAGCTATATAACTCTGTAAGTGTGAACTCTTCTAAAACATTCAATCTCTCACCTCCATACCTTTACCCAGACTCCCATTCTTGGAATGTACCTCTTCTTCTTTGCCTCCTGGAATCCCTAGATCAGGAACTTCAAAACTCAGTCTTGAATCCTCCAGGCCACAATTCATGCTTCCTACATGAAGCTTTTTCTGATCCTGACCCCTAACGCATGTAAGTTGTAAGTACCTCTAATGCCATAGAAATTACTTTATATTCACATTGAAAATATTGGTACTAAAAAAAAAAAAAGGTCAAAAAAAGGGGTGGCTAGGTGGCACAGTGAATAGAGTACCAGATCTGAAGTCAGGAGGACCTGAGTTCAAATCGGACCTCAGACACTTAAAACAAAAAAAAAACTTTGTGACCTTGCACAAGTTATTTTCCCCTCCAAAGAAAAAAAATAATCTGTACTGACTTATCTGTGTATAAACTGCTATGCCCCCCTTCTGTTCTTATATCCAGAGTATAAACTCCTCCTGACTGTCACAATTTCACTTTTGTCTTTGTATCTCCATGTCTGCCTAGCATAGTGCCTGATCCATGCTAGACACCTAAATAAATGCTTGTTGAACTGAAAAATAAAGAGCACTAACCTGCCTTCCCAAAGCATATTTTTTTGGGGGAAAGCTCTGTTCCATTGTCCCATTTCATTGGAAGCTGATAAATGCAATTTGCCGGAATCAAATCACCAATGCAGACATGTACCAACCTGGAACAAAAAAAAAATAATTAACTGAAAGTGATCCCCAATCAAATGTAATAACCTTAGCTAAGGGTCCATCTTTCTTGTCCCCTTTCCCCAGATAGAAACTTTAGATTGGGTTTCTTAATATTTTTTAGACTATGGACCTCTTTGGTACTATGGTGAAAACTATAGACCCCTCCTTAGAATAATGTTTTTAAATATAGAAAATTAACTACTTAGGATTACAAAGGAAATCAATTATATTAAAATCATTATTTTTAAAAAATTAATTCAGGAACCCCAGGTTATAAAACTCTGAAGTCGACAACTGCTCTGTATTACTGGACCACAACATAGACTCTGATTTTACTCTCATTTACATGTTATTAGATAAATTGAAAACATTGGAACCCTCTGGGAATCCCCAAACATTTCACTATAAATGAGCAGATTTGCATTAGAAATCCTAGTTCCCTCCAGATTGCTTTCAGTGGCCCTAAGTACCAGCCTATAGAGGGTGTGGAGTTGGAGAAGTTGACCTCCTTAGCAGAGATGTTCTTCTAAAGGAACCCCCCTCCCCAACTATTTGAATGAAATCTTTCCCCCCAGATCAATAATAATGATTCCATTTCTGCAAGCCTGTTCAGATGCTCATCATATTCAGAGAGGGAAATGTTGCCTTCAAAAAAAAGGAAAATAAAATATTTTTTGTGGTCCCTCCCCATAGACCCTGTATAATTCAAACAGATCGACAACAGTATTACTCTAGACACATAGGCATATTCATGTAATTCACACCCAGCTGTTTCACTTTTCATTTTCTTGGCTGTTATCATTAGCAAGATTTGGGGAGGAATCCTCAAGAGTTGTTTTCACAGAGGAACTGAGAATCCTATCTCTGGCCACAGGCTCTAATTATAATAACTGGCTTCTTATTGAAGAAAGCTCATCACTAGAAGCAGAGGAAAAGAAGCACTACTCTCAATTTTCTCCTGAATTCAGAAATCTAATTCCTTAGCAGAGTCTAGAAAGGCAGCATGGAATGCAGCATAGAGCATTTGCCTTGGATTCAGAAGGACCAGGTTCAAGTCTTATCTCTGACTCATACCAGGCAACTCCTCTAAATCAATAAATTGTAGTAAAGTGCTAACCTGCATTTTGATAGCAGTTTCCAAAATAAGAATTCCCTATAGAATGACATCACAAGTTGAGTTGCCTCCTGCTACCCTCACATTAAAAAATATTAGAATCTCTATCTACCTATTGCAACTGGGGGCAGAAAATTTGGGTTTCAATGAGGCAGGCTCAGTTAAGGGCTACCAATTTTCCTTTTGTTAGTTCTTCCCATAGCCTTTACAGCAAGGAACCTGGCACTTCAGGCAGCCTATTTGAATAATAAAGGGGTGAATGCTGATAAGGCCACCTGCAAAATCTACTAGATTTTTTTGTCTAAAATTAAGCTATGAGTATATGAAAGAAAACAAATACAGATTTTTCTGTGATCAAAATTTCACCTTTGAATGTCTCAGAACTTCAGGCCACCAACACAAAAAACAAACAAATAAATAAAAATCCAGGTAGATTAATTAAATAGTCTTAGAGGCAGAGCAAAGATGGCAGAGATAATTGAACATTTCTGCTGAGCTATCCCAAACGAACCCTCTAAACATTTTTTTTTATACCTCAAATCAAATTCTAAGGTGGATAGCCAAAAAAAAGTCATGGTATCTCATTTTTTCAGCCCTGGAGAGTTTAAGAAGACCAAAAGAGATTTCAGCCTAATGGTCAGTCAGAGGAGGGCTGGCTGAGGACAAAGGTGGAAAAGCAAAACCAGCTGTAGGGCCTGGAGGAGGTGACAGCTCCTGTGGTGGCAGCAGCAACAGTGGAGCCTAAAATTTAAGAAAGGGAAGAGTTAGTGACTAAACCTCTGGTCAGAGAGATGTTATAGAAGCGCACAGAACCAAATGTTGTTTGGCAGCTTCTTTACCTATTACTTAGTGCTAGGTCCCTGTTCCAGAGCTAAGAGGAACAATTACAGTCTGTGGTCAGGAGGGAACAGAGGCTTTACCTGAGTAAGGAGAGACCAAAATGAAAGTGATGTGAACTCTTCCAAGATATGTCACCTTAGAAGCAATGAAAAACTACAGGCACCTAGGTCTAGATACAGAAATTCAGGCAAGCCACATATCCCCAGAGGTGAGCAGAGTCCAATTCTAGCATAAAATCCAAAGTCAAGAAATAGGCTGGAAAATTGGGGACAGGGAAACTTAAAATACAAACTCAGAAGAAGACAATGACTTAAAAATGTTTAGAAGAAAATCCTCAAAGAAAATGCAGATTGGACATAAACCCCAAAAAATTCCTTGAAGAGCTAAAGAAAGAGATTTTTTTAAGTCAAATTTTTTAAATTAAATAAGGGTAGCAGAGGGAAAATTGGGAAAAGAAATGAAAGTGATGCAAGAAAATTATGAAAATAGAATTAACATCTTGATAAAAGAGGTACAAAACTTAACTGAAGAAAATAGCTCCTTAAAGTAGAATTGGGCAAGTTGAAGCTAATTATTCCATAAGACATCAAGAAACAATTAAGCACAGTCAAAGGACAGAAAATATAGAAGAAAACATGAAATACCTCATTTTAAAAAATTTGACCTAGAAAATAGATTGATGAAAGATCATTTAAGAATCATTAGACTAGGGGTGGCTAGGTGGCACAATGAATAGAGCACTGGTCCTGGAGTCAGGAGGACCTGAGTTCAAATCCGACCTCAGACACTTAACACACACACACAAAAAACTAGCAGCGTGACCTTGGGCAAGTCACTTAACCCCAATTGCCCTCCAAAAAAAAAAAGAATCATTAGACTACCTGAAACCCATAACCAAAAAAGAGTCCAGATATCATATTTCAAAAAGTTATAAGGGAAAAGTGCCCAAATATCATAGAACCAAAAGACAAAGTAGAAATTGAAAGAATTGACTAATCACTCACTGAAAGAGACCCTAAAATGAAAACCCCCAGGAATATTATAGCCAAATGTCAAAGGTCCCAGGTCAAAGAGAACATATTGTAGGGAACCAGAAAGTAACAATTCAAATATCTTGGAGCTACTGTCAGGATCACAGAAGATTTAGCATCTGCTATTATAAAGGAATGGAAAGTTTGCAATATGACAATCTGGAAGCCAAAGGAGCTAGGATTATAATTAAGAATAATCTACCCAAAAAACTGAGTATAATCCTTCAGGGGAGGAAGGAAGGAGGGATAATGAATATTTAATGAAAGTGGGGACTTTAAAGTATTCCTGATGAAAAGAACAGATCTGAATAGAAATTTTTATGTTCAAACACAAGATTCAGGAAAAAGCATAAAAAGGCAAACATGAAAGAGAAATCATAAGGGACTTAATAAGGTTAAACTTTTACACTTTTATATAGGGAAATGATACATGCAACTTGTAAGAACTTTATCATTATTAGAGCAGTTAGGAATCTATATAAACAAAGGGAATGAATATGACTTTATTATGTTGGGATGATCTCAAAAAAAGAAGGAAGGATGAGAAAGAGGTTTGCACTGAGAGAAGGGGGAATAGAAAGGAAGAATCAGGAAAATTATCTCACATAAAAGAGGGATGCAAGGAAGAATTTTTACAATGGAGAGAAAATGGGAGGGGGCAGGCAATATTTGAGCCTCACTCTCATCTGAAATGGTTCAATAAGGGAACTACATATGTATGTATACACACAGTTGGATATAGACACTCCTCTTACCCAACATGAAAGTAGGAGGGGAGAGGGCTAAAAGAAAGTGTGGGAAGTGGTAAGAGGGAGAGCAGATTAAGGAAGACAGTGATTAGAAGCAAAACAGAATTTAGAGGAGGTAGAGAGCAAAAAAAAGAAAGAGAATAGGATGGAAAAGAATATACAATTAGTAATCATAACTATGGATGTGAATGGGATGAACTCACTCGTCAAATGAAAGAGGATAGCAGAATGAATTAGAAACCAGAATCCAACAATATGTTGCAAGAGTAACACCTGAAACAGAAAGACACACACAGAATTAAAATAAGGGGTTAGAGCAGAATTTATTATACTTCAGCTGGAGTAAAATAAAGGCAAGGATAGTGATCATAATCTCAAATAAATGAAAAGAAAAAAATAGACCTAATTAAGAGATGATCAGGGAAACTAAATTTTGCTGAAAGGTACCATAAACAATGAAGTAATATCAATATTGAACATATATGAACCAAAGTTATAGCATCCAAATTCTTAAGGGAAACATTAAATGAATTATAGGAGGAAACAAACTATACCAATGGGTGATCTCAGTTTTACCCCCCTCAGACCTAGATGAATCTAACCATAAAATAAATGAGAAAGAGGTTAAGGGGGAGGAACTTTTAAAAGTTAGATCTGAAAGAACTCTGGACAATATTAAGTGGGAATAGATAGGAATATACTTTTTCTTAGCTGTGCATGAAACAAAATTGTTCCATGGAACACAAAAATTGACCATATATTGGACAAAAAAAAACCCTCACAAACAAATGCAGAAAAGCAGAAACATTAATGTGCACATTTTGGACCATAATGCAATAAAAATTACATTCAATAAATGGCCTTTGAAGCACAGATTAAAAATTTGAGAGATAAAGAAATTCTATTTAAACTAAATGTAGGCAACATAAAATACTTGGGAGTCTACCTGACAAGACAAATCTAGGAACTATATGAACACAATTAGAGAAGACTTTTCACACAATAAAGTCAGATCTAAACAACTGAAAAAATACTAAATTGCTCATAGGTAGGCTGAGTCAATATAATGAAAATGACAATTCTACCCAAATTAATCTATTTATTAATTGTCATACTAATCAAACTACAAAAATTATTTTACATAGCTAGAAAAAATAATAACAAAATTCATCTGGAAGAACAAAAGGTAAAATATATCAAGGGAATCAATGAAAAAAATAATGTGAAGAAAGGTGGTCTAGTCATACCAGATCTCAAATTGTATTATAAAGTAGTAATTATCAAAACAATCTGGTACTGGCTAAGAAATAGAGTAGTGGATCAATGGAATAGATTAGGTATACAATACATTATAGTAAATGACCATAGAAATCTAGTCATGGTAAACCCAAAGATCCATTCATTTGGAACAAAAACTCATTTGATGAAAACTGCTTGGAAAACTAGAAAAATAGTATGGCAGAAACTAGGTATAGACCAACATCTCATACCATATACCAATTTAAGGTCAAATAGGTACATGATTTACACATAAAAGGTGATAATCATAAGCAAATTAGGAGAGCATGGAATAGTTTACCTGTCAGATCTATGGAGAAGGGAAACTTAGACTATTACAAAATGTAAAATGAGTCATTTCAATTATGTCAAGTTAAAAAGGTTTTGCACAAATAAAATCAATGCAACCAAGATTAGAAGGAAAGCAGAAAGCTGGGGAACAATTCTTGCAGCAAGTGTCTCTGATAAAGCAATTGTTTCTTGAATATATAGAGAACACTGAGACGAATTTATAAAAATATAAGGCATTCCCCAGCTGGTAAATGGTCAAAGAATATGTACAGTTTTCAGATGAAGAAATAAAAGCTATGTATAGTCATATGAAAAAAAAATGTTCTAAATCACTATTGATTACAGAAACGCAAATTATAACAACTCTGAGGTACCACTTCACACCAGCAGATTTGCTAACATGACAAAAAAGAAAAATGATAAATGTTGGGGACATGTGGGACACTAATGCACTGTTGGTGGAATTGTGAACTGATCCAAACATTCTGAAGAGTGTTTTGGAACTATGCCCAATTGTAGCAGCAAGCACCCCAAGCGTGCTCAGGGTCACTGCCAACACAGGTTCTTGGATCTGCTTTGATAAAGGAAAGCAACTCAAAATGGGTTAACAAGCTTACTTTAATCAGTCAAATATGTATTGTTTACCTAGTCCAGGGGAAAAAGGTCAACACCCCGAACTTCAAAGTATACAGACAGAATTATCAAGACAGAAACAGATCAAGTAGACAGATTTCCAAACTGTCCAACCATTACATCCATACCAAATCAACATCTGGGTTTCAACATCTGGGTTTTTCAAAGCCGAGGGGGGGCTCTTAACAACAGCTTCCCAGAATCCAGATCAAATCACAGAACACTTCTCAAAGTGAGCCCCAAAACAAAGCTACACATCAGGGCTTATATAGCCTTCTCCTGGCTCAGAGAATGTAACAACCTTATTGACTCACTGGCCAATCAAGAAGTATCTACTGAAAAACAAGCCTCCCACCCCAGGCTCCAGGTGCACTTTAGCCTAGGGGCAGGGAAGATCTTTAAATTTGCATTTCCATTACACCAATAGGCTATAAAACTGTGTATACCCTTTGATCCAACAATATCACTGTTAGATCTATATCCCAAAAAGATTCCCAAAAATGAGGAAAGACCTATTTGTACAAAAATATTTATAGCAGCTCTTTACGTGGTAGCTAAGAGATGAAAATCAAGGGGATTCCAATTAATTGAGCAATGGCTGAATAATCTGTGGTATACGATTGTAATGAAATATTATTGTGCAATAAGAAATGATGAACAGGCATATTTCAGTAAAAAAACCTCGAAAGACTATAAGTTCTTATAAAGAACTGATGCAAAGTGAAGGGAGAAGCAGGAGAATGTTGTACACAGTAACACAATATTGTACAATTAAGAACTGTGAATGACTTAGCTATTCTCAGCAATACAATGATCCAAGACGATCCCAAAGGACTCAAGATGAAACATGCTGTCCATCTCCAGATAAAGAACTGATATTGTCGGAATACAGACGGAAGCATACTATTTTTTCTCTTTCCTTCTGAGTCTTTTTTTTCCTGCTTTTTTGGAAGGCAGTTGGGGTTAAGTAACTTGCCCAAGGTCACATGGCTAGTTATTTTTGTGTTAAGTGTCTCAGGCTGAATTTGAATTCAGGTCCTCTTGACTCCAGGGCCAGTACTCTATTCACTGCACCACCTAGCCACCCTTTTCTGAGTCTTCTTGTAAAAAATTACTGATATGGAAATGTTTTACATGATTGCACATGTATAACCTATATGACCTTGTTTATCTCAGAGAGGGGTGAGGGAATGGAAGTAGGAAAGGACAGAGTTTGGAACTAAATTTTTTTTAAAATGTAGAAATTGTTTTAACATGTAATTGGGGGGAAATAAAAAAATCTAAAAAATTAATTGGAAACTAATATAATCCTAAGGAATGAGTGGGTCAAAAAACAAATTATAGAATCGATAATTTCATCAAAGAAAACAACATGGAAAAGCACACCAAAAGTTGTGGGAAATAGGCAAAGTATTGTTTAGGGGGAAAATAAATATCTTTAAATGTTTACATCAATAAAAGAAAGAAAGAGATCAACAAATTGGGCATACAACTAAAAAACAACTAGAAAAAGGAGAAAGTAAAAAATCCCCAATTAAGTACTAAGTTAGAAACCCTGAAAAAACAAAGGAGAGATTGATAAAAATTGAAAATTAAACAAGCATTGAGCTTGATAAAGAAAACCAGGAGCTGGTTTTATGGGGGCTGGAAGCCAAAAAAAAAAATAGATGAACTGTTGGCTAACAATTTGTTAAAAAAGAAGAAAAACAAATTAACATCTCAAAAATGAAAAGGGCAAATGCACAATCAATGAAGATGAAAAAAGAAAAATTAATAAGTTTTTTTGCCCAACTGTATGCCAATATGACTAAGTTAAATGGATGAATATTTACAAAAATATAAATTATGCAGATTAACATAAGAAATAAAATATTTAAATAGCCATATCTTAGAAAAAGAAATTGAACAAGTCACAAATGAGCTCCCTAGAGAAGCTAGGTGGTACAGTGAATAGAGTGCCAGGTCCTAAGTCAAAAAGACTCATCTTCCTGAGTTCAAATCTAGTCTTAGACACTTATTACCTAGATGACTCTGGGCAAGCCACTTAGCCATGTTTGCCTCAAATGACAAACTATTCCAGTATCCTTGCAAAGAAAACCCTAGGGGCGGCCAGGTAGCACAGCACGTAAGAGCACCGGCTCCAGTGTTGGGATGACCTGGGGATCGAATTCAGGATCAGACACTTAGTACCCACCCAGAAACACCTGGCCATGTAACCTTGAGCAAGTTACTTAACCCCAATTGCTTAGGGGTGGCCAGGTGGCTCAGCAAGTAAGAGCACCTGCTCCAGTGTCAGGATGACCTGGGGATCAAATCCAGGTTCAGATACTTAGCACCACACCCAGAAATAACTGGCCATGTACCCTTGAGCAAGTTACTTAACTCCGATTGCTTTAAAAGAAAAAGAAAACCCTAAATGGGGTCACCAAGAGTTGGACACAACTGAAATGACTAAACAACAAATATATGAAGGTTTCCTTTGGTTTCTATTAATAATAAGAAAACCTCATGCAAATGGCTATCAAAGCATAACCAAAGGTGATTCTATTTAGAGGCACTTTGAACAGACACTTTCTATCTTAAACAAAAGGCTCCAGTTGTCATTCATAGCTACTTTGAAAAGCAGAATACTTCTATAAGTGACTACATTACAGCAGAATTTTCATGATATATTATTGAGATAATCTTTCCAATGATTCATGATTCAACCCATAAGGCCAGACCAGGGAAATTAAGTAAGTGTAATAAATAATATAGAATCTGGTGAAAAAATTAAATAGTGTAGCTTGATTAGATGAAAAAAAAGACTAATTATGTTTGATGAAATGAAATCAGAGGCACTAGGTAAATAATCACAGCACTTGAAAAGCATGTATTTTTTAAATAAAGGAAAAGTGTCTACCAACTAACATATATCTTGTTGTCATTATCTTTCAACAACCTTGTTACCTAGAGAATCACTGTATGTATCATTTAAAGAAACTAAGGTCCAGATTATAAGCAGGAAGTAGCTGTTCTGAACTCAGAAGACCTGATCTCAGTTTTCCCATCTGTAAAATGAGTTGTAATAACATTTGTACTGCCTACCTCACTGGGTGGTTGTGAGGAAAGGGATTGAAAACCTTAAAGGTGTGATACAAATGTGAGCTATTGTTAAACAGGTTGGTGCAAATCAGACAGCAAAGCTATGATCTCAGGGGGGCACTTGAGGACATTGACCTATTCGGAAACATACAGATAGCAGATGTATATCCTCCAATCTAATGAATTTCATTTGACCCCCAAAGCCAATCCAAGATGCAAAGACGATCCCTAGAGGCTCTAGGAATTGGCCATATCTCTAAGTTGCCGGGTTCAGAGCATATGTGAGGAAGTGTATGAAAGTAAGAATTAGGAAGTAAGAATTTTTACTCTGAATGTTTCACTGTGCTCAGAGCCTTGTGTTCCTTGTCTTTTAAATGGGAAATTCAACACCTGTCAGCGTCCTTACAGTGAGGTCATGACTGTTAGATGCTGTAAAATGCTCTGCTATATCTTTTTGGAAAAGCATAAGTATTGCAGGGACAAAAAAGAAAATCTTTCTAAGTTGCCATGTGGAACACTTCATCTTAGCAGGGAAGCAAAAGCTGTCACATCCCTCCCCACACCCTTGCCTCCCTTCCACTTTGTAATAAAAATTGCCTTTGCCTGATGTTTCTGATTTTAAAGGAAGCCACAGAAACTTCTTTGCGGAAATTTCATTTATGCAGAGCAGATGGAAAGATTTAATCTAAGAAAATGCAAAATCATAACATCATAATGACTTCTTAATTTTTGAAAAATTATAGCTTGAAACTCTCCAAGGGGGACAAGAGGAGCCTGTGACAACAGCTGCAGAAGAAATGCTTGCATCAGGGGGTAGCCACAAGAAGTTGGACCAGGGACAGTGAGTCTCCAAGCTGGCGTTGGTCCTTAGTGGGCCACACAGAACATGCACATCTTAGTCGGCCCCAAACTTGTTTTCAGATTGGAGAAGAGAAAAGAGGCACAACTGTGCTGAAGATGCAGACCCATTCCAGTCCGTGCGTGGCTCTCACAAAAGACAGGAAACTTTTAAAATATTTGTAGATTCCTCCTCTTTTGTGACATTTTGTATATTAACAAGAAGTTACTATTTATAGATGCTCTCCATTAGGACTAGGTTACAAATTTATACTTTGCATTTTGCAGGAAAATAAGACTTCTTTTTTTATTTATGTTTTTCTTATTAAGATCCATTTTCTACCTTACTATGTTTGAGAGGGTAGGTCACTCAGTGCTCTGTTCTCATTCATTAGAAAAACAGTTGATAGGATCATGAGATCATAATTCTATAATTAAAAGGGACTTCCAAGGCCATCAAGCCAACACCCTTATTTTACACATGAGGAAACTGAAACCCCACTCAACCAAGATCATATAGATAAAACTTTTCCCCAAACCAGGGGTGGGAAACTTGGGGCCTTGAGGCCACATGTGGCCTCTTTATCCCCAAGTGAGGCCCTTTGACTAAATCCAAACAAATTTGTGAAGGGCTTGAGGTCACAGGTTCCCCACCCCTGTCCCAAAACATTCTATTTATAATTTAATTGATTGATCCTCCCTTTTCCTTTTTCATAGCTTTTAATAAGTTTCAGAGAAGTCCTCAAATTTTCTGTAAAGTTTTTGTGTTACCTTGCAATAGTAATGTGAATTTGAAGATCTTTCCTGCCCCTTAATAGGCTGAATGTAATCACTTGGAGTCTGTAGTGGGAGAAGTTTGCTGAAGGGTGGAACAGAGTTCATAGGAAGCTGGGAGTCAGAGCAGTTAGAGCTGGAGGAAAGAGAGGACACACTCAAGGACACAGCTAGTCTTGTGAGTGTTTGTTTGTGGGAAGGCCAAAAGATGGTTTGGCTTCCTGCTATGTTATGGTGTATTAACTTCTTTGTTACTATGATGGATTTGACTTTCTGGTGTTGGGATTTGGTTTTCTGGTGTCTGAATAATGTTTTGCTTCTGTCTTATATGTGGATGGTCTGTTATATTTTGTGATTGAGAACTATGTTGGCATATTTATAGTTGCTGTTGGTGCTGTGAATATTGCATTGGTGCTACACCCCTCTTTTTTTGTAACTAAAATATAATTGACTCAGTGGATAAAATGCAGGGTCTGGAGTCAGGAAGACTCATGGCCTTACTGTGTGACCCTGGGCAACTCATTTAACCCTGTTTGCTTCTTTCCTCACCTGTAAAATGAACTAGAGAAGGAAATGGAAAACCACCTCATTACCTTTGACAAGAAAATCCCCAATAGGGTAATGAAGAGTTGTACATGACTGAACAGCAACATGTATGTGAATGATTCTATATCCTCTCAGAATACAAAAATACCATAGGTATTAAAGTGGGTATGGGTGTGTACTCATGTATGTGAATTTATATGTGTACACATGAATACATACACATACATACACACTACAGACTGCACACTGATACACTTAGAAGGAGTTTCAAGAGCTGATCCCCGGCATCAGAAGCGTCAGTTGGATCTGACATTTTGCTGCGAGGCTATCTGGTCTGTGTCAGAGAATTAACTGCTATCCTCTGGGTGAATGCATGAAACTGATGCTGTTTTGAGTGGGCTTCATCTTGATAATGCTTATTGAAACTAAACAGCTGGAAGACTTTTCAAATTTCCATCTGGGGACAGCTTAATGTAGCAGAACTCAACATGGATTTCCCACTGAGCTTTAAGTGGGAAAAGTGGTTTTTTTTTTCCTTTCTTTTGAAAGTGTCATCTTACTCTACGAAAACACTAGAATATCAATTCTTTAAACATTCTTTGCACATGCCATAGGCATAGGATTAGAAAAAGGCTAGTGAGATTACCTGCTAATATAAGGGAAATTAAGCCAGAGAAAAGAAGCTGGAAGCACTGGAGGCCTTGAACTTGCCATTATCACATCACTAGTGGTCAGTATAAAAAGTATACAGCCCACTAAATGTATCAAAACCAAAAGCTGAGGATGGGCATCACTATGATTGCCATCCTCTGAGCACATGAATCTGTCCTTGAACTCTCATATGGAGTCTACATCCTCTCTGTGCAGAAATACTATTGGACACCTGGCTTCAATTCAGTCATTAGTTCATTATATAATGTTGGCTAGCACTCCAGGCTTCAGTTCCTCATTTGTAAAATTAAGAGGCTAGACTAAATGATTTCTAAGATCCCTTATATTTTCAAAACTCTATGCTTCTATAATTCATTTGACCTTCACTAGACTTTTGTTAAAAACCAAGTCTGTGTTAGTGCTTAATAAAGCACAAATACCTATTATCCTAGGCCTTGGGACAGATGTAAAAATTAAATAGGACATAGTGCCCCTATGTCCTTTCAGGCTTATAATTTAATAAAGTAGTAGGACATGTACACAAATAATTGAAACACAAAATAATACATGATAAGTATTAGAGTGCTATATGAGACCAGAATGAAGAAAAGGTCATAACTGATCAAGGACACTAGAAAAAGCTTCCTGGAGGCCATGACATTTGAATTTGCCTTGAAAAAATGGATAGTGGGACAGCAAGGTGGTGCAGTGAATAGAACACTGGCCCCAGAGTCAGAAGGACCTGAGTTCAAATTCAGCCTCAGACACGTGACATATTTACTAGCTGCATTACTTTGGGCAAGTCACAACACCAACTACATTGCCTTCCCCCCTCCAAAAGAAATGGATAGGATTCCAACAGGTGGAGATAGTAAAGGAATGGTGTCCCAAGCATAGGGAGCAGCTCAAGCAAAGTTATGGAGGCAGGAAAAAGGCATAATGGGCAGAACTCTGGCATTGGATTCAGCAAGACCTGGATTCAAATCCTACCTTTGGTACCAAAAACCTCTGATTGCTTCTGCCAACCCCTAAGACCATGAGACTAAATCCTTAGGACAAGTTGCTAATCTGAATCAGTTGAGAGTTCCCATATCCAGAAGATCCCTGTGCCAATGAGCTCATAGATATAAACAAATGAAAAAATATGAAATCAGGAAAATGGGTCTTGAATGGGATTGGTGGATAGGAGGAGCATGAGATTTGGCTGGAAATTCTAGATGGAATGAAACTGTGTAAGATCGAGAATTCTAAGCAAGGTAGTTTAAAATGTATTTGGTAAGTGCTAGTCACTGTCTAATTACTAAAGTGATAATAACAATAGCCTACATATACAGAGTAATTTATAATTTACTCAAACACTCTTAAGTAGATAGTACACATGTTATTACCCCCTTTTTACACATGAAGAGACCAAGTCTCAGAGAAGTCAATTGGCATTCTGTCACACAGGTCCACAGGGGGAGAATTGGAACTTGAATCCAAGATACAATACAGTGCAATACAATAAACATTCAAGTGCCTAGTATATGCCAGGTACTGTGCCAAGTGTTGGGGATGCAATAAGAAAGAGAGAGAGAGAAAGGAAGGAAGGAAGGAAGGAAGGAAGGAAGGAAGGAAGGAAG
>NW_027185712.1:34036666-34069696 GCF_028583685.1 Petaurus breviceps papuanus
AGGAAGGAAGGAAGGAAGGAAGGAAGGAAGAAAGAAAGAAAGAAAGAGAGAAAGAAAAGAAATGAAATGAAATGAAAAGAAAAGAAAAGAAAAGAAAAAGGAAATAAAAGAAAAAGAAAAGAAAAGAAAAAGAAAGAA
Source organism: Petaurus breviceps papuanus (assembly GCF_028583685.1). Lineage (NCBI taxonomy): Eukaryota > Metazoa > Chordata > Mammalia > Diprotodontia > Petauridae > Petaurus > Petaurus breviceps. The sequence goes on from NW_027185712.1 coordinate 34,036,805, forward strand.
AGATTACATTCCTCAACAAGTCCTCAAAGAGCTAACATTCAAGGAGGGAAGATAGCAAACAAAAGGAAACTGAAAAACATAGGGAGGAGAGAGGGAAGGTACTTGTTCTGGGGGGTCATGATGATAGTGGAATCAGAGATCAAGCAGTGCAGCTGGTGGAAAATGAAGAGGTGTCCTACCTGCCAAATCAGTGACCTTTTCATTACCCATTCTCTACCCAAAAAACCATATTATAGGGTGGTGCCACAGCAAAGAAAAATCTTTTTTTTCCCATGTCTGTCTCCCACCTTCTCCACCCCCACCACACACACAAAAAGTTATAGTTGGCTTCTGGGGAGTTTATCGTGCTCATCAGCACTTTTACTATTAGGAACCTTGAGCTAATGAACCAAATTCAGCAAGCATGGGAATTCAAACAGAACTGAGATCCTAATAAATAGAATTCAACAGTGCTTGGACTTGAGCCAAAGGCTTTAAAAGAGCAGCAGTCTGACTGATAAGACAATGTGATTTTTTTCCCCCAAGTTATCTAGTTTTCTGGTTTAAAGCAGTTGTAGAAAAATATACTTGCTTCATGTCGTCTTCCTTGGTTCCTGGCTATCAGAGTGTCAGTAGGTACCACACATTTTAAACTGGGTTCATGTATGTTAATCAAACAGTACAGAGGGAAAACAGGGGCAATCATGCTCCTGGGAAGATTTGGAAAGGGAAGGTCCAGAGACCACAGGCAATCGTCTCCTTCATATAAGAGAATTGGCTTGTTAAATATGCAATGTTATAATGTGTATATATCCAAATAGCCCATCAATATAACATAAATAACCATGTCAGGATGGGGTAAGGGACTACAGAGGGTGATGACCAGAGGAACAACAGGACCTTGGATTTTAGAACTGGAGGCTTTACAGATCATGAAGTAAAACCCCTCACTTTGAAGAAATCACCTATACAGCTTTCTGGGACTCAGAGATCAAGTGACTTTGCCATGGTCATATTCTCTCAAAGCAACCTCCTAAAAACTCACAAAATAAGAGATGTTTCTGCATGAAAGGTCCACATTCCTGGAGAACTTTTTTTCTAACTAGAAATATGGGTTTTTAAGTTTCAAGACCATGAATTTTAGTATAATGGAAATGACTTCACAGTATAGTGTCCATATATAACATCTCTTTGTAATAGGAAATTTTCTGCTCCATATCTATGCCAAGCAGTTGTGTTGAAAGACGCACATAAGTGCAGCTGGATGTTCAGCATCATTTGATAAACAAGATATGCTTCTGGCACTGTCAAGAGACTACTACCACCCACAACTATCCAAGAGAACCAAGAGAGGTAGAAAGTTTTCTTTCTTCAGTGCCCCTGAAGAACATTCTGTTAGATCCTTCAGAACGAGAATGTAGAGAGTACACTCAATACACTATAACTGACTTAATTTGAGCCTCCCATGTGAAGGGAAAATCCAATTCAGTCACTTAATTTCCATCCTGAATTATGCTCGAAATGCTTAAAATTAATAAGAAGGAAAAATAAAATGAATAAGCCCTTTAAGAATGCAGTGTAGTAATGCGCTATTAATGGAGTTGTAAATTGGTCCAATCATTCTGGAAAACTTTTTCAAACTATACTAGAAAAATTCTCACTAAACTATGTGTGTCCTTTAGCCCAGTGAAACCACAAATGGGCATATGTTACAAAGACAGAGAGAAAAAGCTCTTCTACACAAAAATATTTATAACAGAATTTTTTGTGTAGCAAAAGATTAGAAATAAAGTGGATTCTAATAAAATGAGAAATAGCTAAACAAATAGTGTCATTTAAATGTAATAGAAGAGTAATATACCATCATAAGCAATAAATGAAGAATTTAGAGAAATTTGGGAAGACTTGTATGAACTTATGCAGAGCAAAGTAAAGAAAAAATTATATAAGGATCAGAATTGCGTAAAGGAAAGCAACATTGAAATATATCAAAACTGATTGATGGAGTGAACAATCTTGACTTCAGAGGTCTGACAAACTATGCCTTCCTTCTTTCATTAGAGAATAAGTAAACTATAGGTACAGAATAAGGGTCAGACATAGTCAATGTGTTGGTTTATTTTGCTTAGCTATACTTATTTGTTACAGGAGAGGATTCTATTATGGGAGAAGGAAATTCATGATAAAGTAGAAAGAATATTGCACCTAATAGTGGACTATTAGCCCATTTCTAAACCTGTTAAAATGTGGTAAAAATGCCAGCTATGATTGTTCCTTGGCAGAAACTATCTTCAACATCATTTTACTTTATACCATGTTTTTGTCTTTTGTTTTGGGGTTTTGTTTGGTTTTGTTTTGCAGGACCAGTTAGTGTTTTATAAATAAGTAGAAAATGCCTGTATTACAAACTCTTTGATGCCATTGAAGTCTCATCCTGCTAAGTTCAACCAGTGAACAAGAGAGTAAATCGTCATAAATTGTGAAGTAAGAGGTTATTGGGGTATGTGTACATTAGATTAAATATTTAACAAACTTCTTTCTAACACAAAAAAGACTTTTATGATCCATGTGTAGGAAACAGTTGTTACTCAGACATTTTTTAGTCATTTTTTAATGACCCTATTTAGAGTTTTCTTGGCAAAGATACTGGAGTGGTTTGCCAGTTCCTTCTCCAGCACATTTTACAGATGAGGAAACTAAGGCAAACAGTTCAGTGACTTGCCCAGGGCCATACACAGTAAGTAGCTGAGGTCACATTTGAACTCAGGTCTTCCTGACTCTAGGCCCAACATTCTTATCCACTGTGACATCTAGCTACCCAGTAATCATTCCTATGCACTTAGTTAAAATAGTTGGGATAGGGATATGCTAGACTTCTGATTTTTGCATTATTTATAAAAGCAAGCCCTACTAAGCAAATTAATGCCACAAACAAGATTTCAGGGGAAATATTTGTTCTTCTTAAATGAACTATTTTCAAGCACTCTAGAGGCACTTAAAGTACTTACCCAAAAATGAATGTGTTGATTATACTCATTCTTAGATATTCATTAAAGCAGTACAGAGTCTATAGTTCAAGATATTATTTTAACCCAAACATCTGTTATTATATAGATGTAAAATAATGAACTTACATTAAAAAAAACCTATTTCAAATATGTCTTCATTCCAACTCCAAATTAATAGACTTTTACTATGTATTGTCATGTGTGTGTATATATGTAAATATGTATAATATTGTGTGTATATGTATGTATATACATGTATGTATATATATATTATATATAATTTTAAGTTGTAATTCCTAAGGCTTTAAGATTATTTTAAGGGGTGGCCAGGTGGCTCAGCAAGTAAGAGCACCGGCTCCAGTGTCGGGATGACCTGGGGATCAAATCTGGGCTCAGACACTTATTACCCAGAAACACCTGGCCGTGTAACCTTGAGCAAGTTACTTAACCCCAATTGCTTAGGGGCAGCCAGGTGGCTCAGCTAGTAAAGAGCACAGGCTCCAGTGTCAGGATGACCTGGAGATCAAATCCAGGCTCAGATACTTAGCACCACACCCAGAAATAACTGGCCATGTAACCTTGAGCAAGTTACTTAACCCTGATTGCTTTAAAAAAAAAAAAAAAGGTTATTTTAACTAGGTGTTTAAAATCATGGTTGACAAAATATTTTCTTCACAATAACCCTCAGTTAGCACAGATATTATCATTCAAAATTTAGAGAAGAGTGACTTGTCCAAAACCATAGATATAACAAGTATCAGAGTAGCAATTTGAAGAGAGGTTTCCTAGATCTATGGACAATGCCCTTTCCACTACTCTACCTGACCTTTATCAAGTCTAATTCTGATGCCTCATCATGGTGTTAAGTTGACCTTGGGTCCATGAAGTTTACACAATCTTCCAGAAACTCTGGAAGATTCTGCCTTGCTAAAAACACTTTGAGTACAATCCTGACAAAATTATGTATGTTTCCCAAGGGTCAGACAAGCTAAATATGGAAAGGTTCATTATCGGCAGGCTGGATATTTGGTGACAAATCACCAAAGGAAAAAAATACAGAATGACTCTTGGTTCTTTGCAGCCCCCGTGTAATTTGGAAGAGATGATGACACAGTGACAGAAAAGAGGCCTAAGAATCATGCAGTTTTTAGACCACCTATAAATATTAATTTACCTAAGCACCAGATCCTTGTCCTGTGACCAAGAAGTCAACCAACTACACGATGTTAACAATCTATACATTCTTGTTATAAATGAAATCAAAAGACAAAAAAGTTGAAGCTAAATGGAAGGATGGCTCAAAGGTTCTCCTTGGAGAACTAATTAAAGAGTTAGCTGAACTGAGTGCTTTTGTGTATCCAAAGAAAAATAGAAAAATCATTTCAAGGAACATTTGCTCACCTTGGTTTATAGTACTTGTAATAAGCGTTTGCAAGACAGACCACCACAAAGAAAATCGCAGCTTATTCACTAATATCTTTTGCAGAGACTGAGAAGGTAAATAAATTCTACAAAGAATTTGATAAGCTCCTCCAAATCAAATGCATACATGCATATATGAATGAGTGAATGAAAAAGCATTTAAGTGCTTATTATATGTAAAGCACTTTTATAAAGTACTGAGGAAACAAACAGAAAGGAAGACATTCTGGGCTCTTAAAAAATTCATATTGTAATAGGGGAATATAACATATGTAGGATGTTTGAGCTCCAACTCCAGTGGAGAGGTTCAGTAGTACTGAGGGAATTCATTAAGGCAAATGTCAACATATCTTCTATAGTGTCATTTCCATGAATATAATCATATTCATTTCTGATGTTGAACCATTTGATGGATGCCAAGGACTTTGGTGCTAAGAACTTTTCTTTTCTGGGTCTTCAGTAGTTGTGGCCATTGAGGAGGCAGGAGCTAAAGCAGCTGCAGAAACAGTTAACAAGCTTCATCTCTACAAGGTTTGCTTCCCTGAACAACAGCTGTGGGGGTGAGGGGAGGACAAAGACAGCGCCATTGGTCTTGGGGATGGATGAGCCTTGCCACCTATAATTAGTGACTTCAATGCCAATGCAGGTATGGCAAGACAGTGGAAGGTGCTGGAAAACATAGTTCAGAAGTAAGAAACAAGAGAGGGGTCAAAGGTTTATGGACTGTACACAAATCCCATGCCTAGATTATGGATATTTTCTTCACTTAGAGAGTCAAGAGATACTGGACATGAGTATCAGTAACATTAAAAACTGAAATTAATTATAATTTAATAGAGAGGAAACAATTGGTTGCTAATGAAGGAGTCATTTCCACATCTTTTACAATCTATCATATTGTTAACACAACAATAAAAACCAGTGCCAAATTATAAGTAATAAAATGCCATCAAATTGAGTAACTAACCCTAAATCCATGTCTATTTAGCCCAATTGTTGATATTGAAAAATGAATGTATTATACATATGAATTGTTTCAATGATGTTGGTTGAATTGAACTGAATTCATGAACAAAAACAAATTTAATAAATAAAATGTAAAATTAATTCCTATTGTATATTTATGAAATTAATAATAATAAACTATTTGCTTCTGAGATGTCATGCCTTAGGAACCAAAATGTTTAATATAATACCCAGTATTTTAAAGTTGTTCAGTATTAACTGTTCCCCCAACACTATATTTTTCCCTTTAGTTAATGCTTCCTTAACTGAAGTACTTTACTGATGTCCCCACAGTAAAAAGATAAAACTGACTAATGGCATAGGAATGTTTACTCTCCTGCAAAAGCTGTTCTTTCTTTTGTGTAGTCTCTATTTCCAGCAATTTCTATCAGCCTCTATATTGATCCCTCAAGCTCATAAAATGTCCTTATCTTCTAAGAAGGTGGATTCCCTTAAAGGTTTGTTTTTGTTGCTGTTCAATCACATCCAACTCTTTGTGACCCCATAGACAAATGCATGGGATATTCTTGGCAAAGATACCATTTCCTATTCCAGTGTGTCTCCATTTTACAAAGGAGGAACAGATGTAAATAGTGGTTGAGTGATTTGCCCAGGGTCACCCAGCTAGTAAGTAACTGAGGTTGAATTTGAACTCAGATCTTCCCAACCCCAGACCAATGCTCTATCAACTTTGCCACCTACCTGCCCCTCCCTTAAAGGGCAAAATCCTTACAAACCTTTTTTGTATATGCTTAATACAGAACACTACTCAGAATAAAAATTTGTCAATTTAGCACAGCACATACAAGATCTGCACTTTATGACATTCACTACACAGTCATGATTTCTTTTTAAGAGGAAAGTTAAATAAAAGTAGTTCAACCATTTGGGAGAATGAAAATAAGATGTATTTAGAATTTAGAATTCCTAAGACTATTGTTATCAGTTAATCAAATGGAAAATTGTTGTATGTAGGTATCACAGAAACTCTTTAATGTAATATATTCTAACATACAGCTATAATATACCATGACTTTGTTCCTGCAATACTGGTTTAATTGACTCAGATCAAACATTTTCCAATTTTGTGTTTTTGTTCATTTATTTTCAGAAATAGAACTAGAAAAAAAGGGTAGAAGTCAAGGAAGGGGAAACTAGAGGATGGAAAGGTGCAAACAGTTTCATCAATAGCTTAATACTAACATTCAATTAAAATGTAAATTTATCCTTTAAGAGAAAAAGAATGAATTGAAAACTGAAAATTAATGTAGAAAATGAACCAGTGTCACTGGATGAGAGATGTTAGGGGAAATATTATGCAGCAACAAATTAACTTTAGAGGAAGGCAAAGGATTTGCAAAGATTTAAATGCATATAAAACTGTAAAAAGTAGATTAAAAAACATTTGGCTAAAAGGAAATTGATCTTTGGGGAAAAAATACATGTTACTGAATACCAAAACTATATTGGGAAAGGAAACATATTGCTAAAATTATTCGTGCCACTGAACATTACATTTTCAAAAATTGGTGATACAAGAATACTAAATCTTTTGCATTCCATTTTACTAAGAGTTAACAAGATTCATTTACTCCACTAATGGGCTGAAGAGTCAGAGACAATAATGAAAACTGACAATCATGTAGGAATTATATTATGGGGTTTTGTAGTTACATGCATTCTTTTTCTATGACATAATTATGCTACTTAATAACTGTGTGACCTTGGGCAAATCACTTAATATCTTTGAATTTGTTTCCTCATCTGTGAAATGGGATAATAATATTAACATTATCTATCTTACAGAGTTTCTTCTGTAAAGATAAAATGGTATGATGTATAAAAATTATAAATCATTATCTAAATGTCCAGATACAACTATCTAAACAGAAAGGTAGATAGGAAAAAAAAGGAAGGAAGGAAGGAAGGAAGGAAGGAAGGAAGGAAGGAAGGAGAGAGAGAGAAAGAAAGAGAGAGAGAATCCAATCTATATAGTCAGCAGACCTTGAATTGTGCCACAGTAGATAGAGTGCCAGGCTTGAGGTCAGGAAGACTCATCTTACTGATTTCAAATCTGGTCTCAGACAATTCCTAGTTTTGTGACCCTGGGCAACTCACTTAACCCTATTTGCCTCAGTTTCTCATCTGTAAAATGAGCCAGAGAAGAAAATGGCCAACTACTTCAGTATACTTTCCAAGAAAACATTAAATAGGGTCATGAAAAGTTGGACAAAAATAAGTGAATAACAGATTATCTACACTTGGTAAAATGCTGTACCATTTACTAAGTAACTGGCTTCTTGATTTTCCCTTTAATACCAATTTATTTACCAACAAAAAAGAGAAAACTACTTATAAAGCTGGACAAATCATATCAGAAGCAGCATAGTGTAATGGATAATATCCTGGATTTGGGACTCAGGAGACCTGTGTTCACATCCCAGTTTGAGTGGTTGCTTATTGTGCACTTCCCCTATAATATCTGATTCTGTTTTTTCCCCTTTTTACTGTTTGGTGTTCGATCATTTCAATTGTGTCTGACTCTTCATGACCCCATGTGGGTCTTCTTGGCAAATTGTAGTGGTTTGCCATTTCCTTCTCCAGTTCATTTTATAGATGAAGAAATTGAGGCAGAGTAAAGTGACTTGCCCAGGGTCACACAGTTAGTAAGTATCTACAGACAGATTTGAACTCAAGAAGATGAGTCTTCCTGACTCCAGGTCCTGAACTGTTTCCACTGTGCCACCTAGCTCCTCCTTTTTTTTTTTCTTCCTTTAGACTAGATGTAAGACTAGTCGAATTTACTTGTGAGAGACAGCACAGAAGAATGAGTATCATGCTGTCTTCAGAGTCAGTAAGGGTCCTAGGGTGATTTAAGGTAAGTGTCTGAGATAGGATTCAAAACCCAGTCATCTTGATTCCAAATTCAGCATTCCATTTACTATGTCACACTTCCTCTAGATTAAGTGAAACTTTATCTCCTATGACCCCATACATCACATTCTACAAGAGATAAGCTATTACAAAAGCCCAAATTAGGATACTTCATGAGTCACTTCCTCTGATAAGCCCTTTTATAACCTAAATATTTTCAAACTATCAAAATTCAATTTAAGCTATCAAATCTAATCATTAGACCCTGTATTCCTACAAGTTCAATCATCCACCTTCCAAGTAGATGGACATTGTTGTTGTTGTGTTTGTCTTTCATTTTTCAAGAGGACTATGGTATTAGGGAAATGATGACATGACTTGCCATTGACTTTGATTTGAGGGAGGGAAGGCTGTGCAAGCTCACCACCCTTGTTTTCTCCTCCAGAGCCATCTGGATCCAGTGACCTGATATTCTCAGGATGACTGAAGATGACCCAGGATGCAATGGGAGACACAGGCCCTTTTAGGCTAAGGCCTTTTCAGGTACTTGCTTTGAGTGAGGCAATGCCCATTCAGTGAATAGGCCTCTTTTAGAAAGTTAGAAAAAAGGAAAAAAAAAATCAAGCTGGGAGGTGAAGGCCCTCAGGCTTGCTGTTCCAAAGAGAAACAGTTACCATTGACATTCACTCTAAGCCAGGAGGGCCCAAAATACAGCCATTAAGTGGAGCTTGGGCAGGGACCTGTTGTGGTCCAATCTATGAACTTCAGAGTATTGTCATAAAGGACAGTCAGTCTCAAATGGGCCCTTGCTTTCTACCCTTTTGGTGAGGTAAGATGCTAGATGTACAGTGCTCTACACCGTGATGGCCTGGTTATGGGTCACTGGAACCTGTTTAAGGCCTTGCATATGGCTATCCACGATTTTTGTGACTCCCCCTTGTGATAGTAATGGCAATTAAAGATTCCCCTGTATTGGCTTGGTTTTCAAATTGATTGTATTAAAACCCAGAGTTTGTTAATCCCACCTGTGGGATGGGCTTGTTGATGTGAAAAGAAAGTCCTGAAGTGGGAGGAGCTGGTGACATTTGGAGAGACACTGGAGAGAGGCGGAAGATTTTTTTTTTTGGAAGCAGCACCTCGTGGAGAGAGAGAGAGACTAAGAGGATTGCTGGTGGCCGCTTTGAATTGCCCTGGACTTTTGAGACCTGCCCCCTGAGCTGCCAAGGACTGAGGAGACATGGCTGTTTTGCTGGTACTTTGTCTGTCTGTTTTGATGTTCTTTTGCCAGATTTGTCCACTGGTGAAAGACTGTCCTGTTGAAGAAGTCCTGGAACCTGGCTGTTCGCTAAGAAGCCCTGAGACTGTCCTGCAGACAGAGAGTGAATACTGTCCACTGGTGAGGGACAGTACTGTTGTTGCAGGGGTCTGGAGACTGTCCTGCAGACAGAATGAATACTGTCCACTGGTGAGGGACAGTACTGTTGTTGCAGGGGTCTGGGAGCCTTTCTGTTGGTTCAGAAGCCCTGAAGAAGGATTTTCTTGTTGTATGTTTACAGAAATCCTGGGAGAGGGCTTTGCTAATGTGTTCAGGGGTTCTAGGGCTGTTCTACAGTCAGAGGATAAATTCATGAAGGGACTGGCAATGTATCTTATGGCCTTGCTAAGCCTTGTCTCTCCAGGAACTAAGATTGCTGAGAACTTGCCTCGTGTCAAGATGAAGAAAAGACCTCCATTTGGGTATTAAGTGCTGTGTTTAAACTTGATGTAACTCTGGGGTAGATTCAATTGTGATCCAGGGGTGGGGAACTTTTGACCTTTTTGTGTTCTATGGTTGAGCAAATGAATGTATTTTACTTATGTTTGGAAACTAATCTCCATTTGAGAAGAGGGGCTTTGTGGTGGACTTAATTAAGGTATAGCCTAGGGGTGGAGAAGTATTTGGAACAGAGACTTTGTAATTGATTGAATGATTGGAAAGTCCTGGGGTGGGGTAGGCCTTGGAGATTATTTAATCACACTTAGTAAATGCTGTATTTTGAATGATGTCATGTTTTGATCTTCTCTGTTCTGGGTTTGTTACTGAATAAAATAGAGAGCACCTATGCTGGTATTTCGAACCTGGGAAGTTGCCTTTGCTTGGTATTACATTACACCCCTTCATTGAAGAAATAATTCAACTCAAGCAGAAAACTGTGAACTTAGTGCACCTTTGTCAAATGCAGCAATGATTGCACAATATCATTTACTCTGTCTAGTGATGTGAACTATCTGCTCAGGTCAAGAACCCAAAGTTCATTCAACAGACTTAAAGCAGATCCTGCCACCTCTCCTCTATCCTAAGGCATTAAGAACATTACATATTATGTACCTTACATCATGTTAGAAGTATGAAACCATTGTGGTGATGGTAAATGTCCTAACCAATAGGATTCACTTCCTCTCCTCTTCAGGACCTCCCCACTAGAGTCAAGGATACCTAAAAGAAAATTTCTGTCTCCACAGTCTTCCCTCTCACATCACATAGTGTAATTGGGACCAAGCAATTTTTCTCATCAGGCAACTAGGTGGCATCCAATTAAAGTGGATAGAGTACCAGGCCTGGAGTCAGTAAGACTGAGTTCAAATGTGACCTCAGATAGTCACTTTCTATGTGACTCTAGGCAAGTAACTTAACACTCTTTGCCTCAGTTTCCTCATCTATAAAATGAGCTAGAAAAGGAAATGACAAATCACTTCAATATCTTTGCCAAGAAAACCCCAAATAGGGTCACAAATGAATTGAATTAACTATTTCTCTCACGTTTCTGCACCCTGTTCTCTCACACACACTTTTTTTTAATACTTAAAGCATATCAGCACTGTTCAGATTGGCTTAGACAGAGTATACAAACTGAATCCTGAAAGAGTACTGCACCTCCCACCATCAGTTTGGTTAATGGGAAGGTCTTGAAATAAAGGGAAGGGATTCTGGACAGAGAGTCTATCCAAGATGTTAGAGGGGTGCTGAATCAGAAGGAGGATGCCTAGTCCATAGGCAGAGAATGCAAATGACTTCAATTTAAAAGAAAAAAAAAACTGGTAATCAATCTTCACATTTGTCTCAACCCTTGGATATCAGCTCCACAGATACCAGGGTTGCTCTTCTCCCAAAGGAGAGTCTACCTTCTGGGCCCTTGGCAGGGATTGCACTTCCTTCTCCACTCCCTCCTTCATTTGCCTAATCTTTGGGAAGCTCTGCCTGAGGCCAGAGAATTCCTTTGTCTTTTTGTGGGGAGAAAGTGCTTAGACCAGGAATATTTCTACATTGAGGTGATCATTGAACTTGGTAAAACTAGACATAAGTATATCCATTAACAGAGGGCTTCTTAAATTTAAGAAAAGACTTGAAACTTCAAAAAGTGTAGAATATATTATAGCTCAGACTAAACATAACAAAAAGAAAGCTCCTTATATTTTCTTCTTTGATCCTCTTCTGGATCTGGTTTCCCCTTTAGAGTGGGAAGCACCCAGCTCTCAGACTTTTAAGTTGTCTTTAGCCCATGGCCAATTGCCATAACTGAATTTAAAAAAAAAAATCTGTGCCCCCTTTTTCTTTATCCTTGTCTAGTACATCCTTGGGCCTGGACCAACACTGCCTGGACTATTTTAACATTGCCTCCCCCAGACTCCCTGACTCTCCCATTCGATTTCCAATACTATCGGCACATTTAGTTTCTTTTCTAAAACTGTTTCAGCAATGGCGGCTCCTCCTGAAGTCCTTTAACCTTTGGGCTTGTACTGTACAATGGATTAGACCCAACACCCTTCTCCTTTGCATTATGTCCTTCAATCGAGCCACTAGGAAATATCTCAGTTATTTCTCCTCTTCTCCACACTGAGCTGCCAAAGGGTCATTCTGGAAAATAATGAGAGAAACGTAGATGAATAAGGGAGGGCCTGTGGATGGAGGGTCTAAAATAATGAGCTGTTTAAGGTGAACTGGATTCCTCTGTCAAAAGGAAAAAATTCTCATTTATTATCCAATGTAGCATGAGCTTGTGGAAAAATCTACAGGTTCAAGTCAGAGTACCAGTGCTCAAATTTTACCTTTGATACTTACTTACATATGACCTTGGGCAAGTCACTTAATCTCCATTAGAATCAATTTCCTCAGGAGATAGGGAGCGGGGGCAAAGTATAAGGGAGGGATCTTTAGAGGGTGAGGGTGGGAGAGAGTAAGTTAAAGCAGGTTATAGAAGGGTGTTTAGATTAATGGGAATGGGAGGAAAAGGGAAGGATCCTTGGAGGAGGGGTAGGTTAAGCAATAGTAGGTTTTATTAAAAAGGTAGGGGGTAGAAGTAAAGTAGAGGAGTCAGGAGGGATAGGAAGTAAGAGATAGGCACAAACATAAAATAAAGATCAGGAGTAGAATTTGTTAGGGAAAAGGAACCGGGGTAGTAATCATGATTGCAGACATGATGAGGTTAAGATAGATTTAATCAAAAGAGAAAAATAGGGAAACTATACTATGTGTCAGCCACATTCATCAGTGTTGTTTTGGACTATTTAAAACAACTAGACAGTATAAGGTTGGAATTATTGCTGTGGTGTCAGAAATGATGAGTTGGTAGACTTGGAAAAATATGGAAAGAATTGGACTTAAAAAGGAAGAGGTTAACCACCCTCAAAGAAACAGAGGACAAATAAGGATAGTATGGTCTTAGATGTATATGTCTATATATGAGTATAATTATAAATATCTAAGTATGTGTACATATAAGCAAGTATACGTATATACAGTACATGTATGTGTATATATGTCTTTACACATGTCTATGTTTGTGTTGTATATGTATGTATTTGTGTGTGCATATATGTATCTACTCTTAATTGTAGCCTTGGGGGCTAGAGGGAGAACAAAGTAAAAAGTCCGCAGCAGAGAGCAAACGCAAACTTACAAGGAAGCAAAGAAAAGACGGACAGCTCTCAACACAACATGTAGTATTTATTACATAGGCTTTCCTGAAATGGAAATTTATTGCTGTATATTTTGAATCCTCTTATGTTCTGCTGAGCACATGGTAATTAATGCTTTTCATTCTTTCCTTATTTTGTATTATTTTAGTTTTAGTATTTCATTTTGTTTTTTTTCTTCTACTATTTTGTTTTTAAGTTTAAAATAAAATATAAAAAGAATCCATTTCCCCACATGTAAAATGTAGGAGCTGAGCTAATTCCCCTCCATGGTGCCCTGCAGCTTTTCTTCCATGACCCTCTGACTTCCCAGAGTTGCTATATTTTACTGTCATCCACAAAAGCCAAACTACCTAAATTTGGTCACCTGCTAAGCTTAACAGGCCAAATTCAAATGAAAATTTTCCTTTTGCTGAATTTTTTGAAGGTAGTTAAATATTCCAGTAATCAACCACCCACACTGCCCACAGCCCAGCTAACTGGAAAGTAACTGAAATGATTGTTCGTGGTCTGCAGCCACATATCACTGTAGGGGGATATTGACTTTCAAAAGCTGTGGTGGCACCTCCATTGGTGTCATTTCCTCTGAAACAGAAGTTATTTCCTCTCACCACCATGCATCACATTTATAATAGCTTATTGATCAAAGCCAGGCCCTCACTTTTAAAGTGAGGGGAAAGCCTTACACTTAAGCTTTTAGTGTTCCTGCCCAAAGTACTATTTTTACAATTGCTTGTTATACAAGGTACGAAGGCCATTGTTTTTCCTTATATTTGGGTGACAAAACTTTTGTGGACAAAGCTAAATAAATGCTTCTTATCACTAATAATATGAAGAATGTAAATTTAAACGGTTCTGAGATTTTATAACAAAGATGACAAAAAATAGAAAGCAATGATGAAAAAGCTGTGGGAAGATAGGTAAACTATGACACAGTTGGTAGAGCTATGAATATACTCTGGAAAGCAAGAATATGCAAGAAAAGTAAATGAATTTTTCATAAACTTTGATGCAGATATCCCGCTATCAGAGTTGTACCCCACCCCCAAGATGTCTAATGACAAAAAGGTAAAATATCCATAGCAGCCAGCTACTCTTCATTTTGGAAGTAATCTATGATTTTATTAGTATAGGGAACTCCCAGGCAAGAAATTCCCTATATCAGTCAGATCCTTACCTGTACTCCAATTTATAATCTTAGACAGTTACTTGGGGCCCTGAAAAGTTAAGTGACTTGCTCAGGGTCACACTGTTAATATGCGTCAGATAAAGTATTTGTGGTAGCATGAAGCTAGAAATTAAATTGATTCCCACTGACTGTGAAATATGGCATACAAATGGAATTAATATTATCGTTCCATAAGAAGCAATGAAGATCTAAGCATGGGAAAAGACATATCAAAGTGATTGGTGAAGAAAGGGACAAGAGATAAATGTACATAATAACTACAGTAATATAAATGATGACACTAAAAGGCACTCCAGGGGCAGCTAGGTGGTGCAATGAATAGAGCACCAGCCCTGGAGTCAAGAGGACCTGGGTTCAAATTTGGCCTCAGACACTTAACACTTACTAGCTGCGTGACCTTGGGCAAGTCACTTAACCCCAATTGCCCTGCCTTCCCCCCTTCAAAAAAGATAAATAAATAAAAGGTACTCAAATTCTGTAGAATGCTAATCAACCATCTCAGTCTCTAGAATTAATCATTAATATACCTTCCTCCTCTCAATAGTAAGATGGGTGAATACAGATGAATAATATGAAATGTCCTATGCTGTTAGATATGGTTGTCGTGGCCATTGGTTTTGTTTAAATGATTTTGTTAAAATACAGTGATTCATTGGGAACTGGGGGAAGATCTAAGAGAAAATAACTGAAGTTTAAATACTAAAAGCAACAATAAATCTTTTATGAGGAAAAAATAAGAAAGTCAAGTGAGAGTTGTCCAAGACTACATAGCACATTAATTGAATTCACTGCCACCAAGAAGTAGCCACAACATATGGCCTGCATTTATGTCTTCTGTGAATAAGAATGATCATGATCCTGTTAACCATGGAAAGAAAATTTACCAAAGCATTCAGGATTTGTACCATCTGCATCCTTTACATTGGACATGACGGGACAAAAACTACTAACAGGGAATTGATATCTAAGCTGAATAAGGAGATTATGAGAAAGCATCTAGCTTCTCTTGATGAAATAAAGTCCCCTGGCCCAGATGAAATATATCCTTGGATCCTAAAAGACCTCGCAGATGTGATTGCTGAGCTCTTCTTAGTGATATCTGAAAGATCGCAGGAGAAAAAGGGAGGTATCATGAAGCTGAAGAAGAGTGAGTTTTCCAATTTTATAAAAAAGGGAAGAGAACAGAATCTACAAACTCTGATTTGCATTCCTGGGAAAATTTTAGAATGGCTCACTGAAGAGACAGTTACCAAACATCTAGAAAAGGAGACATCAATTACAAAGAACTGTCATGGTTTCATCATGAACAATTGATGCCAAACTAACCTCATTTTCTTCTTTGATAGGATTACTATACTTGTAGATGAGAGAAATGTTATGGATCTAATATACCTAGATGCTAGCTAGACTAGAACTATTCACCATTCTCCATGAAAGTCATAATTTTCTACCTCCCTGTCTTTGCTCATACATTCTCCAAGCCAGCAACCCCTCTAGAATCTGTTTAATTATCTTCTCTTTAAACTTCAGCTTTTTGTCACTTTCTGTACCAAAGCCTTCCCTAAACCCACAGATTGATAAAGATCTTACACTCCATGGATCTTTTTTTCTTTTCCTCCATGGACCTTATATGGCACTCTGCATATATTTTTCTGATATGCTACTATTTTATAATTATCTTTCCAGTTTCCTCTCATATTGCTGCCTTCTATGGCCTCTGTGTCTCAGAAAAATTCGACTGTTTTTGTCCTTAGTGCATGCCCTGAACTTTGCCTACATGTTCTTTCCTGGGACTGGAAAACTCACCCTCATTTAGTTTATTCTATTCCTATACATTCTTCTTTTTTTGTTTTCTTTTTGATCTGGGTCTATTGCCTTTGGGGTAGCTAGGTGGCACAGTGGACAGAGCACTAGGCTAGAAATCAGGAACTCATCTCCCTGAGTTCAAATCTGGCCTCAGACACTCACTAGTTGTGAGTGTGACCCTGGGCAAGTCACTTAACCCTGTATGCCTCAGTTCTTCCTCTGTAAAATGAACTAGAGAAGGAAATCTTTGCCAAGAAAACACCAAGAAAAGCCACAAAGAGTCAGACATGACCAAAAATGACTAAACAACAAGTACCTACTTTGTCCAGGTATGAAATATAATGGTCACTCATGGGCCATATCCAAATATTGATCATCCTGGGAGCCCTTTAGCCTTTTCCATTTTTATAACCTGAGCCTATTTGTCCCTCCTTAGGTAGAAGGATAACCCTACATTACCAGGGGCTCACTATATTGGTGCCAGACTTACTGTGGATACCTGGTCAGCTTTAGCCCTTCTGCACCTCCCAAACACAAGTGATCCACAAGCCTCAGTCTCTGCCAGGAGCAGGGATTAATAACTGTGTGCCACCCTGTCTGGGTGGAGCAGCTATGTGGTACGATGGATAGAACACCAGGACTGGATTCAGGAAAACTCATTTTGTTGAGTTCAAATCTGACCTCAGATTCTTACTAGCTATGTAGCCCTGGTCATGTCACTTAACCCTTTCTACCTCAATGTCCTCATCTGTAAAATGATCTGGAGAAGGATATGACAAACTAGTATTTTTGACAAGAAAATCTCAAATGGGGTCATTAAGAGTCAGACACAATTGAAATGATTGAACAACAGCATGCCTAGCTCTACACAGTCTTAAAAGTGAAAATCTATGAAGCCTTCCAAAATCCTCTGTGTTGGCATTGACCTTCAACCCTTAAAGATGCTAGGAACACTGCAAGTGCTAAATAGGTGATTGTTAGATTTGAATTCATTCATTCATTCATTCAGTAAGTAAGTATTTATTAAATGCCTAATATGTGTAAAATACTAGGTGCTAATAGGGGAAGAGAGATAAGCATAAGTTCCCTGCCCTCACCAGGAAGTAAATTCTGATGCTTTGCACTCCCTTTTGTCTCCCATGGGATCTTGTATGAGCCAAGTAGGTCTTGCTAAATACTTCTCAAGTTGTTTCTCAACATACTCACACATTACAATTAAGTTAGCAATAAGTGGAACCATACATAGAATGGTACCTCTTTTGAAAAGACTGGACCCTGAGGTCAGGTAGCACAGCAAGTAAGAGCACCGGCTCCAGTGTCAGGATGACCTGGGGATCAAATCTGGGCTCAGATACTTAGCACCACACCCAGAAATAACTGGCCATGTAACCTTGAGCAAGTTCCTTAACCCCGATTGCTTTAAAAAAAAAAAAAAGATTGGACCCTGGCATTGAGGGAGAGAAGGCTCTTTATCTCCTATATTTATGCATTTAATGGCTAAGCCATCTATATTCTAAGATTTTTCCAAACACCATTAAAGGAGGCTTCTTTTCCAGTCAGCTAAGGGTTAGATGAATTGGTCTTTCAGTGAACATCTTTTTTTTTTTTCAGGAATATTCACCTACTGGCATCAGCAGGATCTGGAAAATATTCTATAAAAGTAAATGGAATTTATCTGAATAATATTATCCAGTTCATAGGTAAGGAGATAAGGGGCATATACAGAATAGCTTTTATGCTGAGAAATACTGGAAACTGCTGAAGTTAACCAAAGACATTTATTTTATATGGGGTTTTTTTAAGTGTAAGTGGCTTGAAACATTTTTAGCAAACTTGCTTCTCTGAGTCTAGAGGACTGATCTTTTCCCTTTCTTTCCAAATGGGAGATTGAGATTATAAATTAGAGGCTATTCTGGTTAGCATTGTCCCTGACACTCTAAGTGTAATGGGAACCGCTTAGCCTAAGAACTTGAAAAGCATGACTGCTGAGCTCAGCTGTCCTCGAAAAGGGCACCCCCACTCATTGCTCATTCTATTTGTTATTATGTGAACCTGAGCTTCTAGGCAGCAGGCCTTAGAGACTTGCTTTGTTTTCTAATAATGCTCCTGGAATGACAATGGAGACAAGCAAAATTCAAGTCAACTCAGCAGATGAATATGTCTAAGAACAAATCTCACAAGATCACATAAACCAATTTTTAAAATTAATTTCCAGTTTTGACTAGGAAGAAAATATTGAGAAATTTGTCATTAGGCATCAAAAGGGCTAACAGCATCTTTCTTCTACTTCAATGAGGTAAGTAGCATGTAATAGGCTGAATGTAGGGGATGACGTCATCTAAACAGGTCACTTGGAAGAGAATAAAATCCCCAGGATCCTGTAGACTCAAGTATCTCCTTTTTAAAATGTATTTAAAAGTTGATCTCTAAACATAATGTTTAAGTACCAAACTAATATAAAGGAAAAATAAATGTTTACTATATATTCCTTAATTAACCTCAGTTCCATTAATTTCAAAATAATGTTTGCTGCTGATACGAGGACTAGCTATAGAATTCTAAGTAGAACAGGTTACAAAAGGGTCTTTTTCTATTCACAAACAAGTTACCCACTCCATATTCCTATAATGAAATATTAGTTAATTCTCTCAGTTTCCTAATTGTGAATTCACTAATGACAGGGGACTGGATACAGAGTTCTAGATAGGATTGGACATAACACAGTCTTTTTCTATATTGCAAATCATACTGGTAGAGTTTATCAAAAGCCCTAACCTGAAAGACCCAAGTATCTCACCTGTCTCAATTAGTACAGGTGAATAAGATTAAGAAACAACCAACTTGCACATGTTAGATTCCTTCCTATTCCTCCACAGTCAAATGTAAGCTCTTTGAGAGTAGGGAGTGTTCTGCCATCGGCAGCATCAAAAACAGTGTCATACACACATAAGAGCTTCATAAACATTTACTGATGTTTCTAATAGAGAACCTACCACAAATAAATATAATAAAAGGTAAATAAAGGTGACAACTAAGCTGAATCTTGAAAAAAGATGAGGATTACAGGAGGTAGAGATTAAGAGAGAGTGTATTCCTCTCTGCAGATTTTATAGGAAAACAGAGACATGAATTTTTGTGTAAGAAGGCAAGTGAGCTGTACCTGCATCAGTAAGATGACAGATCCAGTGAAATGGTTTTCGTATGAAAAATAAAATCTGTAAACCAGCTTAGAAAGGGAAAGAGTGATCAGGAAGAGGCATTGTGGCTTCAACAAGAACAAGTGATGCTAGGCTAACCTAATTTCTTACTAATTTAGTATATTGGGAGATTCTGTGGGTGGAATATACATAGATTTCAACAAAGCCCTTGAAGAAATATCCTCATAGGCATGACGGAGAGATATAGATAAGATAATGGTACGAGATGGACATGAAATTGGTTGAATGACTGGACCCAAAGAGTAATCAACCATTAACAGGTAGATATAAGCTTAGAGGAAAGTCTTTAGTGGAATGTCCCAGCTATCTGTGCTTGGCCCTGTGCTGTACATTATTTTTATCAATAACTGAGAGGAAGGAAGCTGTCAAATTTGTCAATGATATGAAAGTAGAAGGAATAGAAAACGTCAGTGGCAAAAAAAAAAATAGGATCCATCAAGATTTAATCAGGCAGTACAATGGACTGAATCTAATAGAAAGAAATCTAAAACGAAATAAAATGTAAAGTCTTGCGCCTGAGTGTAAAAAATAAATGGTACAAATATGGCAAAGAGATGGCTTGGCAGTCATGCATGTGAAAAAAATCTGGGAGCCTTTGTGGATTTCAAGGTGACAGGGCAGTTTTTTAAAAAAAGGCTTTAATCCTGGCAAACAGTATTTTATTCCAATTACATGTACAGATAGTTTTCAAAATTCATTTTTTATAAGATTTTGAGTTTCATTTTTTTTTCTCCCTCCCTCCCTCCATTCCCCCTACCCAAGACAGCAAGCAATCTGTTATAGGTTATACATGTGCAATCATGTAAGCATATTTCCACATTAGTCATGTTATGAAAGAAGAAACAGAACAAAAGGGAAAAGTCACGCAAAAAAAGTGAAAATATTATACTTTGATCTGTATTCAAACTCCATAGTTCTTTCTCTGAATGTGAATAGCATTTTCCACCATGAATCTTTTGGAACTGGAATCATTGTATAGTAGAGAAGAGCTAAGTAAAGCATAGTTGATCATCACACAATGTGTCACTGTGTACAATGTTCTCCTGGTTCTGTTCACTCAGCTCAGTTCATGTAAATCTTTCCAGGTTTTTCTGAAATCCATCTGCTCATCAATTCTTATAGCACAGTAGTATTCCATTACATGCATATGCCACGACTTGTTCAGCCATTCCCCAGTGGATGGGCATTCCCTCAATTTCCAATTCTTTGTCACCACAAAAGAAGCTGCTATAAATATTTTTGTTCATGTAGATCCTTTTGCCTATATATATCTTTGGGACACAGATCTAGTAATGGTATTGCTAGATCAAAGGGCATGCACAATTTGACTGCCCTTTAGGCATAGTTCCAAATTGCTCTCCAGAATGATTAAGTCAGTTCACAATTCCATCAACAATGCATTAGTGTCCCATTTTTCCACATCTTCTCCAACATTTATCATTTTTCTTTTCTGTCATATTAATCAATCTGATAGGTGTGAGGTGGTTCCTCAGAGTTGTTTTAATTTGCATTTCTCTAATCAATAGTGAAAGATACTTTAATCCTACACCGCATTGAAAGGTGCTCAGTTTCTAGGACTAGGAAGATGATAGGTCAACTGTAATCACCTTTGGTCAGAATACATCTGCTGTATTGTATTCTTTTCTGGATAACACATTTTAGGAAAACATTGACAACCAGTAGCATATCCAGAAGAAGGAAACCAGATGGTAAGAGGACTAGAGACCTTAGCTTGAAGAAGACTTAGGGAAGACATGAAAACTGTTTTCATTTACTTGAAAGGTTAAGTACGAGATAAATTAAATTTATTCTTCTTAGTCCCACAAAGCAGGTCTAATACCAGGTAATAGATATTGCAAAAAAAAAAGCAAATTTAAGTCCCACATGTTTAGGATTAGGACAATTTCCTAACAATTACAGCTGTTCAAGTCAAAAAGAATGCCTTTGGAGATAGTTCTGACTCACTAAATATATTCAAGCAATAGATGTGTCCAACAATTCAGAGTGGTGTAGGGAGGACTCTTATTCAAGTACAGTTTGGAGCACATAGCCCCAGAGACTGTAACTGGATGATCCCCAAGTTCCCTGCCAGCTTTTTTACCACTCTGTGAATTACCACCAAAGATGGATTCAATTTCAAGTTATAAAAGAAAGCATCCAGATTCAAGTACTTTCTACCGTTATAAGTAATAGTTTTTTTTTTTCTACCAGAGGCAAACCTTATTGTATTAAACATTGTAACATAACCATTAGACTCTCTCAGTTATTTGACAAAAAGTATTTACTTAAGAACTACAAAGTCAGGAATATGGGTCTTAAATGTGATTGTGTTAGTCTAGCCTAGCATCAGAATTAGCTGTGCTACATGAGAGCTACTCTCCCAATTCCACTTGCACTGGCAGACCAGATCCCTGAAGCTCAGATACTCTTTCCTTTCAAGGCTCTAGGGTGAACCCTGGAGGTTGGGGGGAGGGGGGGGAGGATTTTTATATTCTATATCTCACAAGCCCCCCCCCCACAAGTATGCTTTCCACACCCCATTATTATCTATCAGTCAGTCTTAATTAGCTTTTAAAACAAAAATCATCCTCCCCCAAAGTCTACAGTCTACTCTCTCACCAGTTGGTTGATTGGCTGGTTGGCTGTTGTCCTTTGTTCTCAAAGAGAGCATGGCTATGCTACAGACAAGTTACAGTGTGCCTGACTATGGTTGATCAGACCAATAAGAGCTCACAGTGTTCTACCACAGGTCAGGCACAGTCCATGTGAGCATAGCAGGTGGATTCTGTAAATTTGCACATCTCACGTTTACTTTGAACTACTTCAATTCTGCTTTGCTCATAGAGCACAGCATTTTCTCCTACCAGTACATACAGAGTACATATGTACTCAAATGTATGAAGGCTCAAACTTAGCACATGTTGATACAAGGTAACTCATAGCACCTAGTTTCTAGAAGTCCTTTTCTTCCCTCCACCTGTTATTCATGAAGTTCCCTTAGTCATGATATATTTTTCTCCTGGGAACCTTATAGAGTGTTGAAGCTGCCTTTCTTCAGGAGGTGTGGATTATCCTGGCTGCAAATCGCTGCTGTTCTGGTGACTCTGACGCTGACACTGCCAATGAAAAAGTTCCAATTCTCCTGAAATTCCTGAGGTCCTCTAGTCAAGGAGTGGGGAGGAGACAGAGGCATCCTCATCTCCTACCCCAAACAATTTTTTCTTAGGGGTTTAGCTAGATTGCTCTCTCCTCTATGATGCCAGAAGCTGGAATCCTGGATTCCTTACTAACATATCTTAAACAAAACCCACAGGTTATGAGCCAATCTGAATATATCTCCTGTTGGCATTACTCTATTAAATCCAATTACTTTCTTTCTTTCCAAACTGATCAAGGCCTTTTCTCCCTTGTCTAACGCTCTTAATTGATTGATACAATGAATATATCCAGACCATCTTCACACTGTTCATATTTCTGATTGATTCAATTGAGATACTCTCACTTAATAAATGCATTAGGGCTAGAGATCATAAAGCCTTAAGAAAAGCTATCAATAGAGTTCTCTTCATAAGTATTGTGTATTCCAAGTAGTTCAGAATGAACCCTCCACACCTGAAGACATTTAGAGTACATGTGGTACTACCTCTGAAAACTGTTCCTTAGAAGTCCCCTAATTTCAGCATATGTCAATTTCTCTAGTAGACATACATTTATCTTCTCTGACCTCATCTCCTTTTATATGGTTTTATGTAAATCCTACAACATAACTCCCCTTGAATATTCTCCTAGTATTTAAATTTTAATTAATTCAAAATTTGTCTCACCATCTTCCCTGAAATTGTTATCTCTGGATTAGAAACACTCCTCCAGTCAAACAAACTTGTTCAACATCCCTATTACATGAGTAACTAACTCAAATTTTGGAGCCTTCATACGTTTCAGTCCTTTTGCCCTAACCGTTTTTCCCCTTTCTTTCCTCTCCCACCCTCCACAGAGTGCTGACTCCTCTTCTTCATAAAGTCTTCCATAACTAGCTCTCTAAAGCTCTAGTCACTCCATTCATTTCCAGTGTTCTCTCTGCACTTAAACACACTTAGACTTCAGTGGATTTGTCATCTCTTCACTGTGAATGCTCCTACCAGAAGCACAAATTGCAACCCATCCTCCTTTTCATCTTGTGCAATTTTTGCCTACATTTAGGCAGATAGCTTTGTAAAGCCACTAGCATTGTATCTAGCTGTCACTACACAAGTATATATTTATCACTACTAGATTGATCATTTGCAGGGCAATTTGTATTCTTTTGCTGGTGTGACAGCTAAGTGTTACAAAATTGGCCTATCATTGACTAGTCAAATGATTAACTATCAGAGATTGTACATTTTCCTTATATCTGTGCAATAATTTGCCACATATTTCTTGTTCTTGTCATACTGTTCTTCTCATATGTGAGTAAACCTTTACCCAAAAAAAGAGGATATCTTTGGTAAATGAAAGGTAAGCATGTGCTCAGGAGCTGTTCTCTGAAGTATTGGTGGGGAGGGACAGAGGGGGAGAGTGTAACAGATAACTTTCCAGATGACATAAAATAAGGGATTGCTTCTGACTCATGCAAGGAAATGTTAAGTGGTTCAGTATGGTGGCATGATTTCTTTGTTGCCAGTTATATGGTATAAGGCAGAAACCAGTAAGTCCTAGTTAGTAATTGTTTTGATTGCTATGGTAACCTCCTGGTCAAATATTTCAATAAGGGTCACTTCCATGATTCTATTTGCTCAAAGTTTTATTTTTGTTTTGTTTTGTTTTGTTTTCCTTTTTGCAGCTACATTGCTTCAGCATTATAGTATTTGGAAGTCTCCTAAATACTTAGACTTAGGCCCAGTTTTCCTGCAATTTATTTTAATATTTAATCATTATCATCATCACACTGTAAGCATGGCTAGAGAACTGACTTGAAGCCAGGAAAATCTGGGTTCAAATCATACCTCTGAAAGATACTTGTATGACTTTGGTCAACTCATTTAGCCTCTTTAAAATTCCAAGATATCGAGCTTGTGCTAACCTGTATTATTATAAAGAGTTTCCTCTCCCAGGACCTCCCTGTACCAATGAAATCACATGTCTTCACATGTCTCAACCCCTATCACCATCACCATCTGCATTACAGTTTAATCTCTTCTATCAATCTCCTTATCAGGCCTCATCTCAACATGATGTCAAAAAATAACAACACTCCAGAATGTAAAAGTGAAAATACTGACACTTGTCTCAGTTTAAATTGGCTACTGGAAGTCTTTTGACACCATTGGTCCAAACTGGTCACCTATAATCACAATTTCCTTCTGCTCTTCCTTCTTCTCCAAAGGCTAGGTGTGAAGAGAAACTCACCAATTATCAAGGGGAAATATAAGGATTGTGGGTTTGGGGAGTTTTTTTCTGTCAGGCTTATATTGTCAAGCTCTGCAGTATATTCAGAGAGGTTGCCATGGAAAACTTGAACTGGTCTTAAATAAAAACAACCTTAAAATTACCCTTCCAACTCACCACCACCACCAGAAAGATTTTCTTCCATAAAACTATCTTTGCTAATTATATAGGACCTCATCTGTAACATAGCAAGTAGGTGTCACTGGGTTCTTAAAGGCAGTATCAGAATATCACAAACTCTGGCAGATTCTGCCAAGCTGGAAAAGACACCAAGTTCAGGCTTACCCATCCAAAGCTTGTCACTCAAGGGCATAATTCCTTATAGAGGAGGAAACTGAGGCATGACCTGGATGTTCCAATCCTACCAACATAAGTTAGCATTGAATCATACTTATATCTACCAGACTTCTTTCTTTTTCCTCTTGGGATGTTTCTAACATTAATTCTTCCAAGATCACTTTTCATGATTTATGTCCCTTTAATAACACGTGGGAGAATATTGGTGTTAAATAAACGGACTTCTGTGGTAGGGAGCTTGTTTCTTTCTCCTGGCTCTCCCGGCTTCCTTCAAAGTCTCAGTTAAAATTCCACCTTTAACATACAGGAAGCCTTTCTTAATCCCTGTTAATTCTAGTTCCTTCCCTCATTGATTGTTTCTAATTTATCTTGTCTATGACTTGTTTGTATGTAGTGAGTTACATGTTGTCTCCCTTATTAGACGGTGAGCTCCCTAAGAACAGAGACTGTACTGTCCTTTACCTTTCTTTGTATCTTCAGCATTTAGCACAGTGCCTGACACTTAATAGGCACTGAATAAATGTTTATTGGCTAACTGACATAGTATCATTGAAAACACTGCAGTTTTCCAAAATGCAATCCAGTATGATTCCTTCCTCCTAATCCATTCTTATAGTCCATATTGTACATATTGATGCTTAATGAACAATTGCTAATAATTTGACATTCTCAAGCAATAGAATGGGAAAAATAATTTGTGATATTTTGATTGAGTCCAAGTTTTACAAAACTAATTCTTTTCTTAAGGAGATTTATTCAGGGAAGCTTGGATTCAGTCAAAGGGCTGCACCTGAGGCTACAAGTAACCTCAGCTGCCACTTTGTTTTTCAGATGTAAATAGTGAAGCCTATACCTTTCAAATAACTATGATCATAGACCACAGAGCTGGAAAGGACCTCTGATTTTTACAGATGAGACAACTGAAGCCCACCAGTGATTTGCCAAAGCTCAGGGAGATAAGTGAATTGTCATATTTGTCAGAGTCTTATGTAATGTCAAATTTTTTCTTAAAAAGCATCAGGCTATGAAAGAAACAAAAATGAGCTCATCCTTTTTCTACTTATACCTATGTCTCCTAATTTCTCTGTCTTGGTTGATGGCATCTACATCTTCAGAGTTACCTTTCCCTCATCCTACCTTACCTGGGGTCAAAAAATATTCTTAATATCTGTTTAAATTTTATATCTCTCACAGAAGACTGAAAGATCCTTAAGAGCTAGAACTGTGACTTTTTTTATTTGAAACCCTATAACAGAACCCAAAGCTTTACATATTAGTGGAGCTTCAGACTGGTACCATGCTTCAATGAGAAAATCACAATGTCTGACCCTGAACCCATCATTTAAACTCTGTTTCCTCATCTGTAAAACTGGGACCAGTCAGTCCATAAGCATTTATTATGTAACTATTTTGTCTAAGCACTGTGCTAGGCACTGGAGACATGTAGACAAAAATGAAGCAATCCCTGATCCATAGTGTTTCTGTGAGAAAAACACTGCAATCCTTAAAGCACTCTAACAATGAGAAGAATAATTACTACTAATGATTAAATACATGCAGCAGGATTTTAGACTGTATATCTCTCAGTCATGTGGGGACAAATTTGTGGCCTCCTTTCCCTCTCCCACCAAATTACCTTGTCTTTACTTTAAATACACATTTTATATTTACGTAGGTTATTTTCCCAAATAGACTAATTGCTTGAGGGCAGGAACTGTTTTATTTTTTTCTTGGCATCTGTAGCATATAACAGTGACCAGCTCACTCATCACCATCATCATCACCACCACCATCATCATCATAGCTAGCATTTCTATAGTGCTTTGAGATTTGCAAAACACTTTATAAATATCTCATTTACATGAACCTCATAACACTCCTGGGAAATATGTGTACTTATTCTCCCCGTTTTATAGAAACTGAGGTAGAACAAGGATAGG
This sequence comes from Petaurus breviceps papuanus, assembly GCF_028583685.1. Classification (NCBI taxonomy): domain Eukaryota; kingdom Metazoa; phylum Chordata; class Mammalia; order Diprotodontia; family Petauridae; genus Petaurus; species Petaurus breviceps. The sequence continues at coordinate 34,063,923 of NW_027185712.1, forward strand.
TGACTTGCCCTGGGTCACTCAGCTGGTAAGTGCCTGGGACCAGATTTGAAATCCAGTTTTTTTAACTACAAACCCAGATCTCCATCCACTCTCCCACCCAACTGTTTCTAATATATAGTAGACATTTCACAGATGCTGGTTGAATTGAATTAAATTGAACTGTTCAAAAGAAGAGATTCGGCACATCAAATTTGGGACACTGCATTGTGTTTTAAATGATACCTGTTGAGTGCCACAGTATCTGGGAATCATGAAATGCCAAAACCTCAAAAGAATTAAAATTACAAGTGGCTCAAAGGGCTCTGGGAAAAAGTATGATTGGTACACTCAATTGGACCAATGATAACATTCTGTTTGTGAGAAGCCACATAATGAACATTAATTAACAAGACCTGTGTAATCAGCATATTGGAAAAGGAGGTCAGATGGCCATACAGTGAGAATGAGAGACAGTCCAAGTGTTCCTTTAGTAACATGGAAATCCTTATACCCAGGGGACAACTTGGCTGGGAGTGGTGGGGTGGTGGTGAAAGGAAGGAAATCCTTTATAGACAATAAATGAAAAGGCCTAGACAGAAACAACACAGGATAAGAAGACACTCACCATCTTTATCAGGGATGATAAAGCAGAATCAGGGAATAGTAACAACATTAAGTGGCACATTAAGGTTTACAAAACTCTTGCTTAACAACAATCCTTTGAGGGAGAGCTTTGTGCACCCGGGTTTGAAGTCCAGCTTAGACACTTAGTCACACAGAGTGTGGTTTTGCAGAGTCTCTGCTTCCTCACCTGTAAAATGAAGGGATTGGGCTGAATGATCTCTCGGGTCTCTTCCAGCCCTGAATCCTACCAGTTGTAGCATTTCTGCTCTCCCAAAATGAACATTGTAAAAGGAGCTCGTTGACAATTTCTTGCAGCACGGCCCTTAATCATGGTAAGGGCCAAAACATTATTTTTCCATTGCTAACTTGCTATGCTGACAGAGCTCAAGCCCAGCTCACCCTTACCATTTGGAAAAGCTGCTGTACTGCAGAAACTGGGTTTGTAATTAGTTTTGTGCAGAATGCAAGGGCATGATGGAATTGCACCATGGCAAGGCCAGTGATAGGACTTTGAAGAGCCATAAATAGTGTGAGGGTTTCAGGCCATTTGAACATAAAACAAAGAGAACTCATTGAAATAACAGTCCCAGCTAACAAAAGTGCATTCTTGAGTTGCTAGAACTGAATTTAATGAAGTGATGTAAAATGCTTGCTGTTTCAGATGCCGCTTTTTTATAGAATATTCATTGTAATAGCAAAAGCTTTGGTATGTATATTCCTGTCTTCTTTGGAATGCTGTAGTGCTAGTAATGTTAATTAGTCTAGGTGGTATGTGAGTTGTGTTTCTGAGGAAGAAAAGGCCCGTTTCCATCATCCATATATACAATGGCCAACACAAAAGCCAGAAACAGATTCTTCCAAGTGAGAACCTGCTTTAGAGCAGGGGTTATTAACCTTTGCATCATAGAACCCTTAGGCAGTCTGCTAATGCCTAGTGGTTTTAAATGCATAAAACAAAACACACAGAATTGCAAAGGAAATCAATTATATTGAAATACAATGTGTCAAAAAAATTAAAAGATTACAGACAGTAGGTTAAAAACCTCTACTTTTAGAGGAATAAAGGATTCTGTTCACCATCAAGAGTTCTGTGCCCCAATGTAAGGACTTGAATCAAGGGATAGATAGTCTTAAAGACAAAGGTGATCTGAATTTTCTTCATTGCTTTTATCACTACCTTCCTCCTATCACTCATTGCTCACTTTCTTGTGCCTAGCTTACTAATAAGAGCCTTCCCAGGGAGCACTAGGGAAGAAGAGTAACCCATAGGAACCAATTATGACAACTAATTGGCACCAAATATTTTAAAATAAAAGCAAAAAGTCAGTAAATAAAAATTATTCTTCCTTTAAAAAGAAATTTGAATAACCTTTTTTTTAAGTGTGAAAATTTCTAGAAATACTGAGGAAAAACACACAAACCTGTAGCTAACTCCCTTGTGGTTATGATAAAGCCCTGATTCCTATCACCAGTAATGAGAATTCTGCATACATCCTAAGGGAATCACATCTGTCATCAACTCATAAGGCTAGGAATTTGAAGAACAATCATTGTCACATTCTTACTTGAGATGAGTAGAAACTGGAGGGAAGACAACTACACACAAATGGTGAGAGAAATTATCATTAAACTTTTGCAAAGCCTCTCATCAGTTGCTTTTGCAGCTGTAACGTTATTTACACAATATTTTCATGCTCCTCAGCACACCGTGCAAATAGAACTTGTCAGATGGCATAATTGACCTATTAATTCTATTAATGGAGCTCGAGGATTTCTGAATGTTTGATTGTACTTTGTCAGTTGGATAAAATTGAGAATATAAATGTATCTCTATTTTATTAGCTACAGCATAAATGCAAACTTGAAAGAGAATGGGGATCAAAGATTCTGACAGCACAAAGAATGGACATTGAAAGCCCTTCCATTTATACAGATTCCTTAAAAAAAGGACTAGATGCATTTTACGATTATACTTTTTCCGTATTAAAAAGGCAAAAGCAAAGGACTAGATCTATAAAGCTAGTATTTTAAGGCCTATTATTTAAGGAAGAGTATATGCATCAACATCAGGAAAACTAAAAGTCTCTTCAGTTTGCTACTGCTACTAAGTAGTTTGCTCACCCTGAGCTGGATCAGCTCCATTTGGAGAGATGACTGTTGTGGAGAGCTGTTTCTGAAATACTGGAGGACATTTCTTTCCTGTGCCCTCACATTTCATCATTTACCAACAATTTCTGTAGAGTACTTCTAATACTGAGAGAAATGAGGAGGTGATAGGATAGATTCTTCTTAAAGGCTTCCTCCCTCTTCCTAAAAAAAACATTTGTTTTTGTCCATTTGTGAGCCGAGTGTACAAAGCCCCAAGAAAAAGGTTACAGAGATGGCCTAGTTGGTCTCCAATTAAACGCATGAGAGGAATGTCCTTCTTCAACAACTGACATGGGCGCCCACTGTGCTTTCCCATTTATCTTTATTTCCACCTCATCCACTGTTATATGTAGCTGTTGCTGGCACTGCACTGGAGTCCACAGACTCTCCTTCAAAGTGGTACCCGAGAGTACATCTTTCCTTGTCACACATGGAGCTACATGCAGCAAAGAAATTACATATTGATTTTTTTTCCTGTTGAATGGTTTTTTGAACAAAGTCAGTAACGTCACCAGCTCCCATGTTGTGAACAAGGAGACATCAATGGCCAGCAAAGAGCTTTATCTTAGGTCTGTCCTCGGTCCCATTTGTCAGGACTCCAAGCAGCTGCCCATTTCCATGGTCCTCTCTGGGACCTCCCACCTTCTGGCAACTCCAAGAAAAGATTACTTGCATGATGAAATACCAATGAAAAATGGCATTTTCTGAATCCAAGGGGTCAATAACTAATAATAATAACAATAGTTAACACATAGTATCTGAAGTGTTGTTCTTCACGATGTTCCCAAGAAGTAGTTTTTGCTGTTACCTCCATTTTATAAATAAAGAAACAAAGACTCAGGGAGGTTATCACTGGCCACATGTTACACATCTAGTGCCTGAGACAGAAGCATGATTTTTATTTTTTTATTAGTTTTTAAATTCTTGCTTGTTCAGTTGTTTTTAAGTAGTGTCCAACTCTTTGTGACCCTAGTTGGGTTTTCTTAGCAAAGATACTGGAATGGCTTGCCATTTCCTTCTCCAGCTCATTTTACAGAAGAAGAAACTGAGGCAAACAGGGTTAAGTGACTTGCCCAAAGTTACACAGCTAGTAAGAGTATGAGACTGGATTTGGATGGCCCTGGAAGATGAGTCTTCCTGACTCTAGGCAGCACTCTCTGCCGGGTAATTTTTGAAGGTGAGAAGGGAGAAGAAAATAGACATTTAAGAGGATTTTGGATCACCATCTATATTATGTCCCCTGACTGTGGATATGCCCCAAGTCTCTGGCTTCAGCCCTCTTCTCTCTGTAAACTCCCTCTCTTGGTGACCTCTTCAGGTCTTTCAGTTCAATTATCTCCATACAGATGACTCACAGGTCTTTGTATCCACCTTAGTCTCCCTATTGGGCTTCAATTGCAACTTATCAGACATTTCCACTTGAATGTCAAACTCAAAACAACCAACACAGAATTCACATCACATCTGAACTTGCCTGTCTCTGATGAAGGGACCACCATCCTTCCAGTCACATGGGCTCACAACATAAGTCATGCCTTCAGCTCTCCTCTCTCTCTCTTATTCCCTGTATCCAATTAGGTCAATTCTACCTCCCCAGAACCTCTTGCATCAAAGACCTTCTGTCTGCTCACAAAGCCACCACTTTGAAGGTCCAAGTCTTCTGGAATATTAGTATTGATTTCTCTGGCACTAGACTCTCACTTTTCCAGTCCAAACTTCAGGGGCAGCTAGGTGGCATAGTGGACAGAGCACCAACCCTGGAGTTAGAAGGACCTGATTTCGAATTTGGCCTTAGACACTTGGCACTTACTAGTAGTTCGATCCTGGGCAAGTCATTTAACCCCATTGCCTCAAAAAAATCTAACAACAATCCAAACTTCACAGTGTTGAATGAATGAAGCATTAAGTACTTACTATATGCAAATGATTGTGTTAAGTACTGGAGTCACAAACAGAAAACAAAGAGAGAGGAGCAATGCACATGGGGCTTTCAGTCTCAAGTCAGACCAAAGGCCCCATGGTCCTCGGCGTATGCCAGCAAAGTAGATATTAATGACTCTTCTTCAATGTCATTTCCACTGATACAAATCCCATCAGTTTCTCCTGCTGAACCATTGGACAGGGCCAGGGCCTTTGGTAACAAAGACTTTCTATCATGGGTCTTCAGCGGCTGCCACTACCGCACCTGCAGGAGCAATGTCCAGGCTGCATCTCCACGGGAGCTGCTTCCCAGGATGATGGAAGAGGGCACTGAGCAGGAAGCATTGCTATTGCTAAGGCTTTTCTGTGCAGGGTTTGAGGGAAGATGGAAGTTAAGGTGAGTAGGGAGGAGGAGAGGCTGTTGACTCATCTCCCACTACCAAAATGACATTCCTAAAACACCATTCTGTTTCGCTCCCCTGATCAGAACCAGTGATAAGTTCCTGTCACCTCAAGAACCAAATGCACACTCCCCTCTTTGACATTTAAGGCCCTTTACAGTCTGGCACCCGCCAACATTTCCAAAATGATTCCACATTATTTCTCTCTACACTTGCTACAATTCCTGCCAAACTTGCCTGCTTGCTGTCAACATTCCACCTGGTATCTTCATGCACAGGTTGTCTGCTGCATCCCCTCACCCCATGCCTAGGCATGCCCTCCCTCACCTCTGCCTCCTAGGATCCTAGCTTCCTTATAAGCTCAGCCCACTCCCAGCCTCTCTTCTTAGCCTCTCAGTCACCAATGTCTTCCCTTCAGAAAAAAAAGGAAAAAACTACATTGAATTTCCTCTGTGAATAGCATTTTGTGGGTATAGTGTGTGGAAGAATATATGTGGAACATATGTGTGCAATGTATGTATGTGTTATATATTGTGGTGTGTGTGATATAGTGTGTGGTATGTATGGGTTATATGTGTGTATTGTGTGCCGTGTGTGTAGTGGATGTATATATGTGTGTGATAAGTTCAGAGTGCACCCCAGAATGTCAGGGTGCTGAAACGTGGTACCAAGGGAAAAGAACAGAGACTACAAGACTGACAA
>NW_027185712.1:34074696-34089209 GCF_028583685.1 Petaurus breviceps papuanus
GTTTGGATCTGGCCTCAGACACTTAACACACACACATACACACACAAAAACTAGCCGTGTAACCTTGGGCAAGTTACTTAAACCCAATTGCCCTCCAAAAAGCAAAAAAATAATAATAATTGAGATCCTTGAGACAGGGACTTCATTTCTGCTTTTTTCTCTCCATGACTGTAACAATCTGACCCATAGTGGGCACTAACAAATGCATGACCCAATGCGGCCACTAGGTGGTGCAATGGCTAAGGTTACCTGACATTATAAGAAGTGAAAGGTTAAAATCCTGCTTCAGAAAGCAACAGGCTGTTTGACCCTGGGAAAGTCATTTAATCTTTTAACCTCAGTTTTTTCATCTATAAAATGGGGATAATAGTATTAACATAGAGCTCTTGTGAGGGTTAAAAAGAATAATATATGTGAAGTATTCTTCTAAACCACAATGTTCTATGCAAATGTATACTAATGTTCATATTATTATTAATTAATTCAGTCATGACTTAAAGACCTCTAGTGAGGAGGTACCCAATGCATCAAAAGGCAGCCCACTCATTCTACTTCAGTGCAGATACAAGGAGGAAGAAATTGTTCTTGGTTTTTTGTTTTATTTTTTTCCTGATATCAAGCTACCCATTGTTTTTGTTTCTGTTCTCTGGGGCTAGTCTTCTTCATAAGGAACACAGAAAAAGTTTGTAATTAATTACTAGAGTTACTTTCTTCGGTAGAATGGAAAATATACCTACGTCCAAATGCATCTTTTTGCACTTACCAATCATTTAACTGTGCCAGGGCCAATAAAACATTCATCATTGCCACTCTCTGAATCAGTATTTCTCGTTTAGAATTTCAAAGGGGAAAAAAATTTTAAGCGCCTTTATGAGGTCTTTCATTTCACTTGAGAGAATAACCCAAGATCATTCCATTGGCACTGGCCAAATAATAGGCATGGATTTCTAAAATGTTAGCTGCCATCTTGCATTTTGCTTTCACCCCTAAAAAAGAACTAAGAATGTTTCCATCTCTTCACCCAATAATAACCTCACAGATTAAAGTGTCCATCTGAGCCTAGGTTGCCCCATAGCATCTGACAACATAGATAATTTTCTCTATATCCATATCCCCCTTGTTATTTAATCTTGGTTAAATGCAGGAATATATCCGTCTAGTACTTTCATCCCCATCAACCATTTCAAGCACAGATCCCAGAGCTAAGGGCTGTAAACAGAGGTAGCAGGTAGCACTTTGCTTCCCACCGATCACTAGCCTGTAATCCTGAAAAAGAACAAATATTTCTAAGAGACATCAGAGATGAGACCCTTTCTATATAGAAACGGAAAGCTTAGTGGCCGTCTTTGGAGCTGCCACATCACCTCAATTTATACACATATTTGGAGTCAGTATCCCAATCCCATCTTTAGCCAGTTATAAAACAAATCTCCTTTGGACACATAAGTCTTATGTGTGTGGATGCTTCAGTTACTACATCATCATTCATTTGAAAAGACTTTTTCTGACAAATTAAAGAATGGAAAGAAAAAAAATGATCATCTCATTTTTTTAATTCGCCGAACTCAGCGAATGCCTCTAATTTAATGACCATCTGCAAAATCAGGGAGCAGCCCCTGCTGACTACTCGCTGGAAGCTAATAGACTATGTAAACAGTACAGGTTAAAGGGATAAGGAACCTTAACTAGTGGCAGCAGAGCAAGTGGAGATGAATGGATAGATGTAAGAGATATTCTGGAGGGAAGCAACAAAAAAAAGGCTTTCACGTCAAGCTGTCCAAAGTCATGCACCCAGATCCTACTGTGATTGTCACTTCATGCTAAGATTAGCAGGGAGAATAACTAAAGAACATTCTAATTAGGGTTTTTAGTTAAAATAAAATGATAAAGGGACTAAAATATATCCTGTATATTTAATTTTTTTCTAAGACTTCTCTAAGAGGATTAAGTTTTTAATGTCAGTTTGTTTTAATAAAAATGTTTAATAATAAGGAATGGAAAAGGAATCTCTTAAACACAATATTATACTGTCTGAGTGACTTGGGCATGTATTCCACATTACTCCCTCATGTAGGCATCACATCTTAATTGCTGTATCACTTTATTTTAGCAGTAAATAAGTTCTTATAAGTTGAAGCCACATAAATAAAGATGTATAGTGACAGCAAATATCATACACAGAGGTGATGCTTGTGGTAGGTCCTGACACAGCCATATACATGTCATAAATAATTCACCTTTCTTTCTCTCCTCTCTCTCTCCCTCCCCAAAGTATTTAATTAATATTTACTCTTTTCCTTTCATTAGGCCCGATACTGAAATGATGAACCACAAAGTTTGTTTTATTTCAAATACATATGCAGAAAATTTCTTAGTTTACACAAAAGCAACAGATTAAGCTTTTGAAGATTTGAGTTTAGGTTAAAAAAAACATCCCAAATCCCAAGACCTGTCATTGCCTTAACATATTTGTCTTCTCCTTTCCTGAGATCAGGACCTTGAAAGACTTGAATACCAATAGCTTGCAATCTCTGTAGTTTACTTTCAGTTTCAATCACAATGAAACCCTTACCCCAACAAAGTTTCTTTTGGAATTAGTTTGAGTAACCAAGGACTACTTTTTCTGAATTGTTTAACATGTGTAATTTCCTTGTTGTAACAGCCAAGAAAAATCATTCTTAGTTGCCTGAGAATAAACACTGTTCATTTTCATCAAGCTTGCAAACTAAGCCCCTAGCTTGAATTTAAGAGTTCCCATCATTGGTCTGATTTTCCATTCCCTAATTTCACACATAACTCCAATTAGATCTATTAAAAAAAAAACAAACAAACATGGATATGATACAGTAAGTAAAACCATAGCATTATAGTGACATCAACTCTACAGCTTCCAAAGATCTGTGGTTGTGTCAAAGCAGGGTCCATCTTCACGGACAAAGATCGCACTGCTGTCACGCTTTAGTAGAATGTTCTATGAGTTACTCCAACTATTTAGTAGAGTGCTGAATTTAAATATTATTAAATTAGGATCACAAATAAAGAACTGGAAGGAACCTTAGACATCATCAAGTCCATTTACAGATGCAGAAAATGGAGGCCCAGAGTGTTTAAATGAAGTTCCCAAGGTCACACAGTTACAACTAACATATTGAATAAATAGAATAAAATGAAATTCCTTTCCAAGAATGGATTCCAGGCAGAAAAGGTCAGCCTTAATTACCTTCCTGGGATTTTTTTCTTTTTGGACAATAACACTGGTTGACAGAAAATGGCCACATTTTTCACAAAAACTAATGTAGAAAGGGCATTGTGCAGTATTCATAGATTTTCCTAAAAGGCCCCAAGATGAAAATAAATAGTGAAGCAAACAGAAGATAATAAAGAAGGAAAGAAAACTGGTTTAGAAAGCCTGAAACTTCAAGTTATCAAGGTGGGTCATCCTGGGTTACTCAGAGGAGCTATGTTATACCTCATAAGGCAAAGTGACTCTGACAAGGATTTGAACACTGGGGCTCTAAGATTTGCTAACAGCACTAAAATGGGAATTAAAAAAAAACAGAAGCAGTGTGACCAGATTTAAAAGAATTAGAATCATTTAGGTAATTGGGCCAGCAGATGGCAAATGCAGCTCATTCTCAGAGAATGTAAAATAATTAGTCTGGGAGAGAGGAGTTAATCTAGTAATAATAATCTTCCGTTTAGGTAGCATTATTTTTGGTATAGCACCTTTCACCCAGACAGTTCCCAGAATACCTCTCAACACAATTACATACTATAAAAAGACATGTGCTATGGGCACCCGACCACCACTGGGGGTGATAACATAGGCCAGATCCAGGAAGTGAAGAATTCAGTGCTCAATGGAGAGACAAGTAAGAACAGTGCAATTACTGAAGTTGGAATGTACTTTGGACACCTACTTCCAAAAATAAGAGTTATACAATTTTAGTGATAACTAATAAGGCTGTGAAAAATATTTCCTTGGAAAGAAAGACAATAAAAATTGCATCAGGACTGAGACTTTAATTTCAGAGTCAAGGCTGAAAAAAGTTAACGTCATCTTATTGAGATGAATGAGAGAGAGACAGAGAGAGAGAGAGAAGAAAAAATAATTTTTTGAAATGGTACAAGGGAAAGCTTCAAAGTTATAGAAGAAATTCACAGAATTGACAATATGACTAAAAATAGGAAAATTAGTGCTTTAGGTAGGGGTGGCAGGACATCCCTCTATAACTGTAAGTAAGGTGGATTTTAGTGTGTAAGGTGGATTTTTGTTATTCTTTCTTAGAGTTTAGTTTTCCAGGATCCATGGCCATAATAATCTCTATTTCCCAGGCTCATGACTTGTAAACATCTCCACCACACTTGCACAGCATTATATAATGATAAACAATATAAACATTTATGCTTAAATTGTAAATATCCTCTACAACTTCGAAGTGATATATAACAGTGAGATAATGTAAACTTGTGAGGCAATAAGCCTTCTTTGTCTGTTGCCCTATTAAGCAAGTGGGCACTGGTCAGTGAGTGGGGAACCCTTAGGGTTGAATGTACAAGCTAGAATGCTGTGTATGCCTTGATCAGCCCCCATCAAGGCTTGGGGGAATCTGTGTTTGCCTCAACCAGCTCCCATTGAGGCCTGAGGGGATTTAGGCAAGTACAAAAGCTGTGCCTGTCTCAATTACCACTCCTTCTCACTGGCACCTGTGAGAAAGGTGATGATGGAATGCTGTAGGAGTTGATGCTCCCATTATCAGCAACACCTTCTTGTGAGGGCACTAAACTAGAATAAAGTAAGATTATTAACCCCTCCGAAACTGTCTTTTTATCCTTCCTGTCTGACCAGATCAAGAGTAAACTTGTGCTAGCAGCCCTCCTGTGTGCTAGTGGTTTACCGGTCTTAGAATTATTTTATCATCTTGACTTCTATTGAGCCTTCTATTCATTCTACCTTCCTTGTGTTTCTCCTCTGACACAGCCATCACCCTGCTGCAGGACCTTATCACCTCACACTTGGCTACTGCACTAACTAGCTGCTTCAAGCCTCTCCCCACTCCAGACCATCCTCCACTCAGTTGCCAAAGTCACCTTCATAAAAGGCAGGTCTGATCATGCCACCACCTTATTCTATAAACTCCTGTGGCTCCCTATCATCCCCAGGATCAAATACAAAATCATCTACTTGGAATTCACTTCTGACAGAACAGAAACAAAGAGCCTTAGGCCCATTTCTCAGAGCAGAGGGGTTGGGAAATAAAAGAGGAAGAACTGAGGAAGACAAATCCTTCCATTCTCACCATTTCAGTTCAAGGTATCCATGCTGGACACAGAAGGGAAAAGTTGCCAAAAAGAGGGGAGCCAAAAAGATGACAGGAAAGAAAATGACTCACTAAAGATGCAGACTGCCAATCAAAAAGCAGTACCTCCACCCACCTGATAGGGGAGATAGGCTCCATGTTAGGCAAACTAGGCATGTTTAAAGGCTTCTCAAAAGCAGCTCAAAGTTACAACTGAGCATGCCCAGCAGAGCCTGGGTTATACATGAATGAATAAAAAGTATTTATGAAGTTTTTACTATGTACAGAGCACTGTGCTAATTGCTGGGGATAGAAACAAAAAAGCAAAATGGTCCCTGCTCTCAAGGTGCCCACGGTCTTATGGGGAAGATAGCACCTACAGAAAATTTCAATGGCAAGTCAGGAGAGAACTTCTTTCTATCCCTAGCACTGAGCTCTAAACCCAGTAAGAGTTAAATGTGTATTTACTACCATTTGTAGCCCTTTTAAGACTGTTCGTCTGCCTTTGGTGTCCACCTGTCCCCCAGCTCTCACCTGTGGCATCCAGAAGCTGTAGCATGCCCATCAGACAGGCTAAACCACACTGAGGGTAACCAAGAGGCCCCAAACCAATCAGTGAGGTAGGAGGATGCCTACCCCAAGCATGTGAAGACTTGTGAAATGAGCATGATGAGAACAATTTGTCCCAATTGCCATGAAGGCAGTTGAAGTGGGTGCTATGAAGTGCTTAGAGCCTGCTCAGACATCAAAGATATCAAGGTTATTCACTGCTTCCCAGGCCATCAGCCATGGTCCTGACTTGTCCTGCCACTGGGCTTCAATGTCTCTGAAAGAGAGAGTGAGGCTGACAATTTTGTACAACTCTGCCTCACTTAAGTCCATTTCACAAGCAAGTCGAGACATTACCTGTGATGTCATCGGTTCTTTTCAAAAATGAAAGATGAACAACAACAACAACTACTACTACTACTACTATTACTATTTGTGGTGACAAATTCTCAAGTAGAAAAATTTCTCTAAAGCAGATCAGAGAGAGAGTATTGCATAGTGTTGTGAGCATTGAACTGAGAAGCAGGAAGATTAAGTCTAGTTTGGGTTCTGTACCTCTCATCTCGCCACCCTGGACCTATTTCCTCATATGGAAAATGAATTAGCCAATCCCTGAGGTACCCTCTAGTGATTTTATTCTGTGATTCTGTAAAAACAAAAATATTTCTTTATAGCTTCATCATCAATGGCAATGCCTCAGCTATGTGTACTTAATAAAGTGATTGAATTGAACTTAAAATCTACAAGGTTATTGACTTCTATGTGCCTCTCATAACCATTTCTTTTACTGGAAATAGGACATGTATGACTAAAAATCTGTGTGCAACACCATTCAACAACTGTAAGAAAACCCAATGCAAGCAGGAAATTTATAATAGGGATAGTCATTTCAATAATACAATAATTTTTTTTGAGCTACTCATCTCTCTTTTTTTTTTTTTTTACAAATCTTGCTTACATAAATTGCTGTAAAAAAAAATCCACACCCTCCCAGATCTGCCTGCACTCCACAAGCTTCAAATTTTTCTTACCATGGATTCTATTTGCCAAATCATCAGTGTCTATTACCTTTAACAGTGCTCCATTGGGAGCCTGCCACAGCTCAGAAAATTAGCCTAAAGTATCTGGCAAAAGTCAATATGTACTCGATATCTAGAACCTTTTACATAGCCAAAGTTGGGGTCATTCTCCCACCAACGTTTTCTTTTCTGGATGGCAATTTTGTAAATTTACCTGTTGTAACAAGGAGTTGATAATCAGAATCCTTACTCTCTTTCAACTTCTTGGAAGATACATTAGAGAAATTAGCCTCCACTTCTCACCAAAGCCTGGTAGAACAAGCCCTTCTTTGCTCTTGGCATTATATAATGCCAGTCAGTAAAAGTCTCTAAGTGCTTTGTTGTGGATATGGGTTTTTTTTTAGATGCATGCCATTGGCTTCACAGCATGCCTTAAGCAGAATTGCCAAGGACAGACATATTTAACATTCTCACATTAGGAAAAAGGGGGAAAGTGTCAGAAAATAATCAGTGAAACCAGGTTCTTTAAGACGCTTTATAATTGTACATGTCAACTCTGGCCTTAAATCTTGTTGTTGTATTATATCTCACTGTGTTCTATGAAAAAAAAAGGGGGATAGGGCGGAGGAAATGGTAGCATTTCTTATTCAGTTCACAGTCTTAACAGGGAACCATATGTGGTGGGAAACTGCAGATTCCTTTTAAGACATTATTTAAAGGTTCCCCTTAACCTGCCATGCTGAGCATTGACTTTCTGTCACCAAGTTATGTATGGAGATTTGGGGCTTCTCTCAATTGATCTGCAGAGAGCATTCTCACTGACTGCATAAGAGGGACTGAGGAGAGTAAGGACTGGGGGTAGAGAGGAATGGTAAGCAAGACTTTAGCAATTGGTCAGTGCTCAGGAGTAGAAAACTGATCTAAAATATTAACCTGAACTCAAAGTAAGACCAGAGTGTGTGTGGAGGATGGGAGAGGGAGGAAGGGAGGTCTTTGTTGTTGCTTTCTTGTGTTATATTTGCTAAAATTCTAACCTCAATGGACCTACCAAGGAGAAAGAAAACTACTTCTGACTGAAAAATCTCTCACTGAAAGGACTGAAGCAAATATCCGGATCTATACATTTTAACTCAGATTTTTTTTTCTCATCATAAAAGTCCTTGTTTTTTTTTTGTTCAATTAGTAAGAACAGTTCCCTACTCCACTCCCAACTGACAATGCTTCATCAAAGGGCAAGGCCTTTCAGATGTACCCTCATCACACACACACACACACACACACACTCTGTAGACACAACTATACATGTGTCTCTTATGTATCCAGCTGTTTATATGGTAAATCCTGCTTTGGAATGTGAACTCCCTGCTCTTTGTATCCTCAAGATCTAGAACAATTAGCCCTTGATAAATGATTGTTGACTAACTGAATCACACATCTAAGGGAATACTTCTAGCACCAAAACAGGCCACTGAGCTTCCTTTTGTTTCATAGCTAACCTCATTGAGGTTAAAATTTTAGCAAATATAATACAAAAAAGCAAAATTCTAGCAAAATCCCTAATTCTAGCTACAAAGGCATGATGTTGGTCGTGAAGACAACTGGATGAGGGATTGGTAGATCAATCCAGCTACATGCTGTTAAAAGTCAAAACACAGAACTTTTCACACTGATTTTTCTTGAGAGTTGGTTTCTTCACTAAAAAAAAAAAGCATTTCTCTTCTGTCTTTACCTAAGAGCATGTGGGCCCACACCTCTCATTACCTCAAATCTTTCTTCTTCATAGTGTCATTTTACATTAAATAAAGATTATATGTCCCTTCATTTAGTCAAGTTCATCCCCTCATACCCAGAGAGACTGGCATTGGGAACCCTCAAAAAATTCTGATGAGCTAAACTTAGAAAAAATAAAAAGATAAAGGCCTGAAGAAAGCATTCCCTCAAATGACTGACAGTGGGGATTCTGTCATTTCTCACTCTTTAAAGCTAATGATAAAAAGGGACTAATATGGACAGAACACTAAACTAGAGTTGGACTAATAAATGAGTCCTAATACAAGACTAAAGTTGACCTAGAATGACTTCCCTTTTAAAATCAGTCTTTCTAAATATAAAACTGAAGCATTTCAAACTCAGATAATTACATTTCTTATCAAACACATGGGTACTTGCATTCCTTTTTGTAAAATAATTTGGTTTAATATATATCCAGTTTAATTAAAATTTATAAGTGGTCATAGACCAAACCAAGTGTATCTTAATTAAATCAGAACATGGCTCACAGATGCTGGAGTTGACTCCAATTCTAATAAAGGAAATGCAAATACTAAATAATTAGAGACTTGGCTGAGTAATTTTGGTCAGGTAGAGAATAAGACCAATGTCAGGTCAGTATGGTCTCATTCACCTCAAAAAGGGAAAGTAGCTTCCTAGAATGTTCCATTAACCAGAATAGGTAAAAAGGCAAGGCAACCTGACCAATAAGGAAAGGAAAACTGAAAAATTTAAAATAATCAATAGACTCCCAAATCATCAAATAGCAAGCTTACACATGATAGAAACCTGATAAAGGAAGGCAGAAGGAAAGAACTTCTCTGTGACTGTTCTCACACTGAAGTGCCCCATCAGCAATATTCTTATCACTAACAAATTAACAATGGTAGGGCAAAACTCTCAATGAAATGGAAGAAGGGAATTGGAGGTTGTATAGAAGGATGGGTGCTCTCCAGGATGCTCACAGTCCCACGAGGAAAGCATGTCAATGAGAATCATTTAGGCCCAGTGTAAATGAATAAATTTGCTAAAAAATTATCATTAAATGCCCATGAAAGTCTTAAGTGGTTACTTTACATCCAATGTCTGTTTGACTTATTATAATCCATTAAGGAGAAGACAAGCAAGTACATTGTGAACACGATTAAGAAGATGACTGGAATATTTCTCCCCTTTCAGTTCATGCCACTTAGGATAAAGCTGGACCCAAGGAGGGTGAAAGTGTGGGCTAACCTCACTAGCAAATAAATTGTCATATTTATTGATCATTTACTTTGTACAATACATTGTATTAGCTAGAAAGACACACACACACACACACACATGCATGCACATGCATCCCAGCTCCCAAGCAGCTTAGAATCTGGTTAGAGAAATAAGATACCAGTCATAGTTTAAAACCATTAGCTACTCTTTAATATATAGAAATAGATATAGATATATGCACACACATATAAACATATATACAAATAAACATATACATATATATGTCTTAGTCAATGAATATTTATTAAGTATCTACCCTGTGCTAACTGCCATGAATTATCAAAATGATGAACATTATAAGAAATCACAGGAAAGAGAATTCACTTCTCACTGGGGTCAGAAAAGTCTTCACAGAGAATGTGGGATTTAAAGAAGGACCTTGGAGTTTGAATATGATTTGGAAAGATTGAAGCATTGGGCATTCCAGAGAGGAGGGAGAGAAACAAGCAGACAAAAGTTTAGAGGCAAGAATGGTAACAGTTGATATTTATGACATTTTAGGGCTTACAAAGGTTATGATGTACATTTTGACCCAGTGAATTGACTAGTTTGGCTGGAGTGAAGGGTACGTGTGTCAGATTAATGAGAAACAAGGCAGGAAAAGTATGTTGAAACAGGTTGTGAATGCCAAAGGATTTTTGTTTTGTGAAGAATAAGAAGCCATAGATTATTTGAGCCTAGTATTTTGATTAATAGACTTGGTAAAATCACTACTATCAAAAAATTAATATGGCTTTGTAGTGAGAGATAGGAAAAAAAAATTGGAGTCAGCTGACTAGTTCCATTGACCAAGCATGAAGTGATTAAGGACTTAAACTACAGGAGTGATGTTAGACCAGGTCTTTACATGCCCTTTTCATCTTCTAGAACTCCTCTGAAATGTGTTCCTATATTCTACTCCCCCAGAAACCTCCACATTCAAGTTAACATCTCTATTTAATATTTATTATTGGCAATAATTATGAACAGCTATATGGTACAGTAGAATACAGACCCCAGAGTCAGAAGGACCTGAGTTCAAATCCTACCTCAGACATTTATGAGCTGTGTGACCCTGGGCAAGTCACATAACCCTGTTTGCCTCAGATCCTCATCTGTAAAATGAGGTGCAGAAAAAAAATGTCAAACCATTCTAGTATCTTTGCCAAGAAAATCCCAAATGGGGTTGTAAACAGTCAGACACAATTAATCAGCTAAACAACAATAAAATGGGCAAGATACTCTGCCCTGATATCAAAAGTATTCTGTTCTGTTCTTTTACTGGTAATACAAAATGAGTAAGTTCATTTAAGAAGCGTATATTTTAGTGAATCAGAGGTTTTTATCTTTTTTGTGCCAATGATCCCTTTCGAAGTCTAGGGAACCCTATGGACACCTTCTCAGAAAAATGTTTTTAATGCATAAAATAAAATGCACAGGATTATAGCAGAAATAAATTACATTGAAATACAGCTATCAAAAAAAATTAATTCATAGATCCCAGGTTAAGAACTTCTGTTAGAGTTTTTAAATCCCATGCACATAAGGGAATTGTAACCAGAGAAGTCAAAGAACTTAATAATGTGTTGTTGCTTTTTTTAAAATTCCTTTATTCACTCATTCATTGGGCAGTTGAATGATGCACCCTTTCCAGAAGCAAAAGTTTGGGCACAAGGTAAAAGGCCGTATTTTATCTCAGGTCCTCCTGACTCCAGGGCAAATACTCTATTCACTGTGCCACCTACCCATTCCAAAGTATTGTCTTCTGTCACTCTGAAAAAGGATCATCAAATCCTTCCATGCAAGGAAAAAAAGACTTGAGGGATTAGAAGTAGGGGCCCCTTTGTCATTGCTTTCTGAACCCAGGAAAAGACTGCCTTCTTACAACTGGTCGGTAAGAAACATGAATCATTTGTCGTTTTAAATGGGTCCTAGTAACTCCAGACCTGCATCTCCACCTGGATTTCCTACTATTACCTCAAACTCAATACATCCAAAACAAAGATTGTGAGATTTCTTCCTAAACCTCCTTCTAATTTCATTATTCTGCCAATAACACCACCCGGTTTTCCATGTTAGAAATTTTAGTATTATCTCTGGGTTTTCCCTCTCCCTCCATAAACAAGTAATTATAGAATCATGGGATTTAGAGCCAAAAGGGTCCTAAGAGGCCATCTTGTCCTCCCCCAAAATGTTCCTGGCACATGGCTAGTTTTTGTGTTAAGTGTCAGAGGTCAAATTTGAACTCAGGTCCTCCTCATTCCAGGGCCAGTGCTCTATTCACTGCGCCACCTAGCCGCCCCTTGATCTAAGGAACTTTAGAGATCTACTTCAAAATATTCATTTTAAAGATGAAGGAATCCAGTATCTTTGCCAAGAACACCCCAAATGGGGTCACGAAGAGTCAGACACGACTGAAACAATGAACAACAGCTTCTTGACTCCAAGTCTCACACTCCATACTAAGCAAAAATCACAACCAAGATAATAGCTAGCACTTATATAGCATTTTAAGGTTGGTAAAAAAAAATCTCATTTTACCTCCACAATAATCCTGGGAGAGAGTTGCTATTATTTCCATTTTACAGGTGACAAACTAAGGCTGACAAATGTTAAGTGACTTGTCCAGGGTCATACAGTTAGTAAAGTAAGGTCAAATTTGAACTCAGGTCTTACTGACTCCAAGTCCAGTATTCTACCCACTGAATCACCTCAGTGCTTCTTTTGACTGGAGGTTAGAAGACAGAACAATTCTTACTCTGACTTTCTCAGGAAGAGGGAGGAGAGAGTTTTCCAGCAAAATGAGAGGAAAGTTGGAACATAGAACAGAAGATCTGAGAATCTTCAGAATGCAGAATGATGCTCAGAATCCCCTTAGCTCACAAACAATAGGTGAAGAAAGGCATTTCAAACATGTAGTAATTTGGTGTTAACAATAAAGAATTAAGATCATTTCCCTAACAGTCATCCACTCAGGTGTCTTATTCAAGTGACTTGTGCTAAACCTAATAATTTTAAAATAAATGAGTCACAACACAATCCTAGGCATGTTGTGGCTGCTTCAGCAGTTACAAACCTAGCAGTAAACATTACCTGCATCCAAAATTAGAGAAGGAGGTTGAGAAAAAGATTTGTTTTCCTTTTGCACGGGTGTGGTCAGTAGAAAAAAAGCACCAGTGGAATCTTGCTGTGTCACGCCATTTCTGAATGCTTATGAGACTGTATTTGCCAATATATACACTGACACTCTACAAGGGATATCAAAAGTCTTAGCACAGTTTCTAAGCTTTAATAACTTAAAGATTTACTGATGATGGAATCCTAATAAAGCTGCCCCCAAGTCCCAATAGTCTAACTTCATTATAGGTCCCACTGAACAGCAGGCCCACTGTACCTACCTAGCTCCCTGCCCCCAATGTCCTGACTTCATACATATCTCACTGATCACTAGAATAATAAGTGTGTCCATGGACTCATAGTTCTCACAGAATGACAGGCGTGTCCATGTTATGGGATACCAGCCACTGCCCCCAGACCCATTCCTCATTTTTCCCACAGAAACAGCAGGTGTGCCCATGTACTCAACCACAACCACATTCATCTAGCCTCAGACAAGACCACAATAGTCAACCAATCAGAAAGCAGCATCACCAGGCTGTCCAAGCAGGATGGGACCCCAAAACAACAGAAGGGACTTTCCCTAAGTAGGCACCTGAGCAGTAATAGCAAAGAACTGACCAAAAAAAAAACCCCAGAAAACCAAAACAAAACAAAAACAACAACAAAAAAAGAACTGACCTAGAATAAATTTATGACATAGAGAGGCTTACTATAATATCATTATCATACATGGGCACCTCCCACCAATGGGTTTTTCTCTATGCATTATGGGTAATCGTGTGGGCAGTTCCACTGGGACTGGGACCTTTTCTCCATTACCTAATCTCTTAACAAACCCCTCCTCCATTACCTAAATCCCTTAACAAACTCCTCTTGCCTTTTTAATATTCATGATTTCTATTATGTAATTACATCTTCACCCTATAAAAATCCATCTTGCTTTCTTTGAAGTTACTTGTTCCTCTTGGAACTTAGCAGGCTTCACGAGTAGCATCAATCTCAATAAATGCCTATACCTGGATTAGAGGTAGTCTGACTCTGAATTCTTTGAGATGCTTCCACCACAACACATTTTGAAACCCCAACAGTTTTTGGTGTCCCAGAGTTTAAATCACAACACTGAGACCTTTGTGACTCCCTAGAAATATAAACTATGAGAGTAAGATTCCCTGAGAATTTAGTAAACTGATTGTGATAGTAATGGCAATTAAAGATTCCCCTGTATTGGCTTGGTTTTCAAATTGATTGTGTTAAAACCCAGAGTTTGTTAATCCCACCTGTGGGATGGGCTTGTTGATGTGAAAAGAAAGTCCTGAATTGGGAGGAGCTGGTGATGTAGATTTGGAGAGACACAAGAGAGAGGCAGAAGAACTTTTTGGAAGCAGCACCTCATGGAGGCAGAGAGAGAGACTGAGAAAATTGCTGGGGGCCACTTTGAATTGCCCTGGACTTTTGAGACCTGCCCCTGGAGCTGCCAAGGACTGAGGAGAGATGGCTGTTTTGCTGGTAC
>NW_027185712.1:34089309-34091182 GCF_028583685.1 Petaurus breviceps papuanus
GAAAAGAAAGTCCTGAATTGGGAGGAGCTGGTGATGTAGATTTGGAGAGACACTAGAGAGAGGCGGAAGCTCTTTTTGAAAGCAGCACCTCGTGGAGAGAGAGAGACTAAGAGAATTGCTGGTGGCCGCTTTGAATTGCCCTGGACTTTTGAGACCTGCCCCCTGAGCTGCCAAGGACTGAGGAGACATGGCTGTTTTGCTGGTACTTTGTCTGTCTGTTTTGATGTTATTTTGCCAGATTTGTCCACTGGTGAAAGACTGTCCTTTTGTTGAAGAAGTCCTGGAACCTGGCTGTTCGCTAAGAAGGCCTGCGACTGTCCTGCAGACAGAGAGTGAATACTGTCCACTGGTGAGGGACAGTACTGTTGTTGAGAGTGAATACTGTCCACTGGTGAGGGACAGTACTGTTGTTGCAGGGGTCTGGAGACTGTCCTGCAGACAGAGTGAATACTGTCCACTGGTGAGGGACGGTGCTGTTGTTGCGGGGGTCTGGGAGCCTTTCTGTTGGTTCAGGGGCCCTGAGGAGGGATTTTCTTGTTGTATGTTTACAGAAATCCTGGGAGAGGGCTTTGCTAATGTGTTCAGGGGTTCTAGGACTGTTCTACAGACAGAGGATAAATTCATGAAGGGACTGGCAATGTATCTTATGGCCTTGCTAAGCCTTGTCTCCCCAGGAACTAAGATTGCTGAGAACTTGCCTCGTGTCAAGATGAAGAAAAGACCTCCATTTGGGTATTAAGTGCTGTGTTTAAACTTGATGTAACTCTGGGGTAGATTCAATTGTGATCCTGGGGGTGGGGAACTTTTGACCTTATTGTGCTCTGTGATTGACAAATGAAGGTACTTTACCTATGTTTGGAAACTAATCTCCATTTGAGAAGAGGGGTTTTGTGGTGGACTTAATTAAGGTATAGCCTAGGGATGGAGTAGTATTTAGAACTGGGACTTTGTAATTGATTGAATGATTGGAAGATCCTGGGGTGGGGTAGTACTTGGAGATTATTTAATCACACTTAGTAAATGCTGTATTTTGAATGATGTCATGTTTTGATCTTCTCTGTTCTGGGTTTGTTACTGAATAAAATAGAGAGCACCTATGTTGGTATTTTGAACCTGGGAAGTTGCCTTTGCTTGGTGTTACATTACACTGATCAATCAATTACCATTTGCTTTTTTTCATCTAAAAAAGTATAGTGTTTGAAAAACTGACACACTGTTGCTAATCCACAAATAGGGTCTGCTCCAAAAATTCATCTGTAAGTTAGTTGTTTAAAACAAAGAATATGTTTTCCCACAAAATACTGGTCACTTTTCCATTGTTGTTATTGTTCAGTTATGTCTGAACAATATTGAACCCAATTTTGAGTATTCTTGGTAAAGATACTGGAGTAGTTTGCCATTTCCTTCTCCAGCTCATTTTACAGATGAAGAAACTGAGGCAAACAGGGTGAAATGACTTTCCCAGGGTCATTCAGCTAATAAGTGTCAGAGGCCAGATTTGAACTCAGGAAGATGTCTTCCTGATTCTAGGTCCAACACTCTATTCATTGTACCACCCACCTGCCCCAGATTCCCATGCTCACAAAACTTTGTCTGACACATAAAGTAGCTGAAGTACTGTCGATTTCTAAAACCAAACAAGAAATAGTTTTTTAATCTTGATTGCTATCACTTGAGGAAAAGAAAGCTTCATTAGAGGAGGATAAAGAAGGAAAAAGGCTTGTGGGAATTCTGAAAGGGACTTCTGGGCACTTTCAAAGGCATTGCAGATTGATGGAAATTATTTGTGTCGATTTTCACCTCAAAACTTAATGTCTTCCTTTGCTTCAATGTAGGTGGATAAGTAGTACTGCACTGATTAGTGTGCCCTCTC
>NW_027185712.1:34091192-34151162 GCF_028583685.1 Petaurus breviceps papuanus
TCTCTTTGTCTCTGTCTCTCTGTCTCTGTCTCTCTGTTTTTCTCTCACACACACACACACACGCACCTCAAAGTAATTGGACAAGAAATAAGTACAGGAAAAAAAGGGAAAAGAAACTAAAAATACATATGAACAAAGTTGTTTAAGGTAAAATTAATTGTACTGTGAGCAGTAAATGTCAGAGGGGAAAGGAAAGAAACAGGAGGTATGCAGAAATCACCCAAAGGGGAAGAAAGCTTTTGATGGAAAGACCTTGTATCACATAGTTCTTCCCCCTCTAATTGACTTAAGTGCTGTCTAGGTCAGGCACCAGAGGAATGGTTTAGGAATAAGAGTGGAGAGATAGACAGGCATAGAGTACACAGCCAACCTTTTCATGTACAGTTCTTCCAATCACCTTCAGGCTCCTTTTTAGGTCCATCACTTATTCACAAGTCCCTATTTTCCCCTAGATCTCTTTCAAATAATTAAAATAGAAATGGTATTACCTTTGCTGCTGTGAAGGACATGATAATCTATTGCCTCCACTTAATAAATCTGTGCTTCTGAATTATAGAGCTCCTAAGGTAAAAACTCCCCTACCTGGCTACAAGCACCTGCTGCCTCATAACAGGCCATGTCAACCCTATCCATTCCTTGTTCCTCTCCCACTCTTCCCTACCCTTCAGTTGTGCCCACTAGAACTCCTGTTCTTTAGGTAACAAAATGTCCTTTGTATTAGGCCTGTGTCCTTACACCTCTAATAACTGTGTATGAATTTTGCTTTCACATATATATGTAAATGATGTTTTCTCCCTTACCCAATAGAACAGAAGTTCCTGGAGAGCAGGGATTGTTTTCATATTGTCTTTGTACCATCTCCAGTTGTCTTGATCTATATCTGGCCACTGGACCCAGATGGCTCTGGAAGAAGTGCAGCTGGTGACTTTGCACAGCCCTCCCTTACTCAAAGTCAATTCAATTGCGAGTCATGTCATCATCTTCCAGATGTCAAGGTTCTCTTCGAGAAAGAACAACAAACCACAACCTGTCCCTATCTCTGCAGACTCACTACTACATGTCAAGCACCTAACACAGTGCTTGGCACAGAGTAAGCATTTAATAAATACACATTGAATGGAATGGGATGGAGTGAAACACATGGCAGCATATTGAGTGTAAGAATATTAAAACACTAAACACTAAATGAGTATTCAGACTAAATGACAAACAATAAACTGTCACTTTCAGCACCCTTTCTCCAAATCTACTCCCTCTCTCTCTCTAAGCCAAGAGATCATAGTCCATATCTCCCAGATCCTCAAGTGTATTATTATAATTATCATTTGTGGATAATATATTATACAATTATTTATAGACTAAGATTGATGGTATATTATACATTATTTAATAGCATTTATATTATTATAATAACAATAACAATTAGTAACACTGGTATAGTGATTTAAGGTTTGCAAAGCACTTTATATTAATAACTTCATTGGATTCACAGACTTACAAGCTAGGGTTCAAACATCCATCAGACAAAAGGTGTAACCTCAACTCCTAGAAAGATTTCTTTCTTTCTACAGGAGTGCTGAAGCACTGCAGAGGTGTCTTGCTGCTTCCTTGGGGGTCCCCTCCTACCACTCCTACCACCACAGGTGGGCTTGCAGCCTCCTGCCACCCACACCAGCACTGCCTGGCTACAGCTGAGGGGAAATGCTGCAACAGGGAATAAGTGCAGTTCTCTGTGTTCCCTTTCTCCAATTCTGACATTTGCTCTCTAGCCCATCTCCCTCATTTGCCTTCTATCAAAGTTCCTCCCCAAAACTTCTAAACATCCTCAGCTAGAAGCTATGGTCTCTAAGGCTTAAGTAATAGTTCATGCTGCTGAACCCTACATGTGGACACACCCTCACCATAGAAATAAGGGAGGGATTTGTAACTTGGAGATCGACTACCATGCCTTCTCCAGATAAAAATACATTAGCACTGTTTATACTTTGAGCCTTTCAAGGCATTGTGACATCTATTATATTATTTTACCCCCAATAAACTTGGGAAGAAAGGGAAATATCTTCATTTTTCATAGATCTGGACTCTGAAGATACACAGCTGGCCTTAGGTCAGGAGGGCTTGTCAGAACCAAGAGGAGATCCCAGGTCTCTGGTCTTCAACTTCCAGCTACAAGCTATCTCGTCTCTAACAGAAGGTATGTAGCATTTTCCCAGATCTCTCTGGCTTTGTTCAATGACAAAGTTGCTTCCTTTAGAAGTTCCTACCATTCTGTGGTTAGATAAAAAGCTACAGGATTACAAGAGTCTCATAGCTTCAGTGTTCCTGCTGAGAAGCACTGAACACAATCCTAGAAATAATTTATGACTTTAAGAAAGAGACTGATAAGGATGAGACAATATAGCAAGATTGCCAGACTACAGTTAAATCAACCCCTGGGGGGAAATTATCTCTGAAAACATGCAAAAATCATCAAAATAGTATAAAAACATAAAAATACATCAAAAGAGAATAAATAAGTGAAGTAAGCAATTTTTAAAATTAGAAAAGGAACAAGTAAACAAACCCAAAGGAAGCACAAAAGAAAAATTCGAATGTGGAAATTCAATAGATAAAATTGGAGGGTAAAAAAAAGACAATAAAATGATAAAGAAAACTAAAAGCTGGTTTCTTGAGAGGATTAATAAAAATGATGAACCTTTGACTAACCTGATTATTTAGAAAACAAAAAGAGGAAACAAAATAAATAAATTAACATTTTAAAATGAACAGTGTTATTCACAATAGCAAAAATAAATTTTAAAAATGTCTCAGAACATGCTTTGCACAGTTATGTGCTAGCAAAACAAAGAATTTGAAAGAAATGGGGGGGTGGGTACCTACAAAATATAAAATAACCAAATTAATGGAACATGAAACAGAGGTCTTAAATAGCTCAATTTCATGGGGGGAAATCAAACAAGCCTCAAAGGAACTACCAAAAACAAAACAAAACAAAGCAAAAATAATTATTTCTTAAAACTTGGTCAACATGGATTTACAGAGGAATTCTATCAAACTCTTAAAGAGTAATCAACACATGTGTTATGCATGATGTTTGACAAAATTAAAGAGTCTAATAAAATTTCACAATGTGACAAAAATTGATGAAAAACTGGATAGCAGTTTGACAGCAATTAGACTTAGATCAATACAAACATCATATCATTTTAAAATGGTTACCTGCCCTAGACATAAAAGATCCCATTATAAATAAACTATAGGAACAAGGAAAAAATTACCTTTCAAATGTGTGGATAGGGCTAGAATTCATCAAAAATAAAGGATTACAAAAGATAAAATTGGCAATTTTGAGTTTTATAAATAATTTTAAATTGCAAATAATTTATATGTAAAAATTTAAAAGATTTGCATACACACACACAAACACACACACACACAAACACACACTCTAATACAGATAAGAGTAAAAGAGAAAGAGTTAATGAGGTGGGGGGGTACATTTGGAGAAATTTTCTTTGATAAAAAAATTATATATATATATATATATATATATATATGAAATAAATTCAAATTTATAAGAATAATTAAGAGACATTCCCCAACTGGTAAATGGCCTATAAATATGAACAGACATTTCTCAAGAAGCGATAGCCAAACTATCTATAGCTATATATTTTTTAATATTCCAAAGCACTAATAATAAGATAAATGTGAATTAAAACAACTCTGAGGTTCCACTTGTACCCATCAGTTTGGCAAAGCTGACAAAAAAAAAGGAGAATGGGGCAGAGTCAAGATGGTGGAGTAGAAGCAGGCCCTCCCTGCTGGTCTGGCTTCCACCTTGCCCAATCCATGTAAAAAGGGTATTCTAAACAAACTTTGGAGCTGCAGAACCCACAAAATGACACAGAGAAGCTAACCTCCCACTGAGGACAGCCTGGAGGGGTGGCAGGAATCAGCCAGCCCAGTGCTCTGGGAGCTGAGCTCAGCCCCACACCCCAGGGCAGGCCTGACCAGCTGCTGGCTAGAGGGACTCCAGATCAGCAGCAGCTGTGGCCATTTACAGATTTAGCAACACATAGATGCAAAAGACAAAGTGAGAGGTCAGTGCAGTCTGGACTTTTGGACCCAGTAAGTGGGAGTGCATGGCTTTTGCCCCCAGGGCAAGAAGCCGCTGAGACACTGGCACAGCCAGCCAGGGCCACATGGCAGCTTCAGCTCCTGGCCTGCAGATTGTAGGGGGACCAAGCAACAGTTTGAGGGGTAATCTCTCTTGTTTTAACCTTCTTGGATCTGGATTGCAGTCTAGGGTGGAGGTCCTGGGGTGTGTGTCCAACTTGCCAGAGCATGTGGAGACCTCAGAGAGGGCACCCATCTAATACTTCCGGGAGCTGAGAAAACCCCAGCGTTTGGGATGAAAGCTCCCCTGTCTGGTGGCAGAGTCCTACTGTGACAAAAAGCCCAGGGGTCAAGTGGCTGAGGGGCAACATGACCAGGCAAAGGAAACAAAGCAGACAGAAGATTCCAACATTAGACGCCTATTTGGGGGACAAAAAGGAGCAAAGCATAGAACAGGAGGAAGACAATGAAGTCAGAACTCCTGCACCAAAAGCTTCAAAGAAAAATACGAGCTGGTTACAGGCCATAGAGGACCTTAAGAAGCAAATAAGAGAAGTGGAGGAAAAATTGGGAAGAGAAATGAGAACAATCCAAGAAAATTATGAAATGAGAGTCAACAGCCTGACTGAGGAAAATCATACCTTAAAAAATAGACTAACTCAAATGGCAAAAGAGGATCAAAAAGGCAATGAGGAGAAGAATGCCTTAAAAAGCCATATTTGCCAGATGGAAAAAGAATCTCAAATGCTCACTGAGGAGAATCATTGCTTCAGAATTAGATTGGAGCAAATGGAAGCTAATGACTTTATGAGAAATCAAGATGCTCTTAAACAGATCCAAACAAATGAAAGAATAGAAGGCAATGTGAAATATCTCATGGGAAAAACCACTGACCTGGAAAATAGATCC
Organism: Petaurus breviceps papuanus; assembly: GCF_028583685.1. Lineage (NCBI taxonomy): Eukaryota > Metazoa > Chordata > Mammalia > Diprotodontia > Petauridae > Petaurus > Petaurus breviceps. The sequence goes on from NW_027185712.1 coordinate 34,096,221, forward strand.
AGGAGAGATAATTTAAAAATTATTGGACCACCTGAAAGTCATGATCAAAGTAAGAACCTAGAAATCATTCTCCAGGAAGTTCTCAAAGAAAACTGCCGTGATGTTTTAGAACCAGAGGGCAAAATAGAGGTTGAAAGAATCCACTGATCACCTCCTGAAAAAGATCCCAAAAAGAAAACTCCTAGGAATATTATAGCCAGGTTCCGGAATTCCCAGATGAAGGAGAGAATATTAAAAGCAGCCAGGAAAAGCAATTTAAATATTGTGGAAACACAATCAGGATAACCCAGGATCTGGCAGCTTCTACACTGAGGGATCGAAGGGCTTGGAATATGATATTCCAAAGGTCAAAGGAGCTGGGATTAAAACCAAGAGTCACCTACCCAGCAAAGCTGAGTATCATGTTTCAGGGGAAAATATGGTCATTTAGTGGAATAGAGGTCTTTCAAGCATTCTTGCTGAAAAAACCAGAGTTGAATAGAAAATTTGACATTCAGATACAAGAAGCAAGAGAAGCATGAGAAGGTAGACAGGGAAAAGAAATCATAAGGAACTTATCAAAGTTGAACTATTAACATTCCTACATGGAAAAACAATAATTGTAACTTATGAAACTTTTCTCAGTAGTTGAAGGGAATATATGGGCATATGAATACATATGTGAATATGTGTATACATGTTTACAGGTATACATAGATAGAGGGCACAGGGCCAATTTAACAGGAAGGGATGATACTTAAAAGGTGAAATAAAAGGCGAGAGAGGAATATAATGAGAGGAGATGGGGAGAGATAGAATGGGGTAAACTATCTCATATAGAAGAGGCAAGGGAAAATGGTTACAATTGAGGGGAAGAATAGGAAGGCAAAAGGGAAAGGGTCAACTTTATTCCCATTGAATTTGGCTTGAGGAGGGAATGAAATACACACTAAATAGGGTGTCTCACCCAACAGGAGAGTAGGGGGAAAGGGGATGAGAGGGGGAATGATGGGAAGGAGGGCAGGCTGGTGGGGAGGGAAGTTGGAAGCACCCACTTTTGAAAAGGGAAGGGATCAAAGTAGAGAATACAACAAGTGGGAGGTGGGATAGGAGGGAGGGAAATATAGTCAGTCTTTTATGATGTATCTACTATGTTATTGTTTTGCATTAGCTACACATGTACAACCTATACTGAATTGCTTATCTTCCCAGTAAGAGTGGGTAACAAGGGAGGAAGGGAATGAATCTAGAATTCAAAGTTTCAAAATCAAATGTTTAAATATATACATATATATATGTGCTATTATTAATACTATTTTACATGTAATTGGGAAATAAGATATACAGGCACTGGGGCATAGAGATCCCCTGGAAAAGTCGAAATGGGTATGGGAGATGATATGTTAGAGAGCAGACTGGAGGAGGGGATATCCTGTGGGACTGCTATTTTGGGGCAGTGGGTAGGGGAAAAATGGGGAGAAAATTTGTAACTCAAAATCTGGCAGAAATGAATGATGTAAATCAGAAGTTAATAAATTATTTGAAAAAAAAAGAAGAAAAATAAAACCTTTGGAACAAATAAGCATAGTTGATTAAAGTCAATTCCCATATTGGTCATGTCCAAAAATGTATGTCTCATTCTGTATATTTTTTGTAAGGAGGTAGATAGCATTCTTCATGTGTCTTCTACAATCATGGTTGATCATTGCATTGACCAGACTTCTTTAATTTACGTCTTTCATCACTGTTCAATATTGATTTTTAAATGTAAATAATTCACCTGATTCTGATCACTTCATTCTTTCCCGATTCATCCAAGTCTTCCCCAATTTTTCTTAAATTGTCTATCTTTTCAGTATTTTTACCATTATTTGTTGAGCTATTCCTCAGTAAATGGGCATTCTCTTAACTTCCAGTTTTTTGGCACTACAAAAGGGGCTGTATATATGATTCCCTTTCCTTTTAGTTTATCTATTTGATGTTTGGGTGTAGTAGCAATGCTGCTGGATCATAGAGTATGTATAGTTCAGTATCTTTTGGGGCATAGTTCCCAATTATTTTCCAGTATGACTGTAGCAATTCATAGCTCCACCAACAGTACATTAATACATCTGTTTACACATGGTACTTTCAACATTTGTCATTCTCCTTTTTTTGTGTGTTTATCTTTTTTAAAATTTTTTTAAATGTGCTTTATTAACTTCTGATTTACATCATTTGTTTCCGCCAGATTTTGAGTTACAAATTTTCTCCCCATTTTTCCCCTACCCACCACCCCAAAATAGCAGTCCAACAGGATATCCCCTCCTCCAATCTGCTCTCTCCCATATCTTCTCCCATAACCCTTTCGACTTTTCCAGTGGATCTCTATGCCCCAGTGCCTGTATATCTTATTTCCCAATTACATGTAAAATAGTATTAATAATAATTATATATATTTGAATATTTTATTTTAAACTTTTGAATTCCAGGCTCATTCCTTTCCTCCCTCATCACTCACCCCCACTGGGAAGATAAGCAGTCCAGTACAGGTTGTACATGTATGGCTAATGCAAAATATTAACATAGTAAATATATTGTAAAAGACTGACTGCATTTCCCTCCCTCCCATCCCACCTCCCACCCACTCCCCTCTCCACCCTGATCCCATCCCTTCTCAAAAGTGGGTGCCTCCAACCTCCCTCCCCCCCAACCTGCCCTCCCTTCCATCATCCCCCCTCTCATCACCTTCCCCCCTACTCTCCTGAAGGGTGAGACACCCTATTTAGTGTGTATTTCATTCCCTCCTCAAGCCAAATTCAATGGGAATAAGGTTGACCCATTCCCTTTTACCTTCCTGTTCTTCCCCTCAATTGTAACCATTTTCCCTTGCCTCTTCTATATGAGATAGTTTACCCCATTCTGTCTCTCCCCATCTCCTCTCATTATATTCCTCTCTCACCTCTTAATTTCACCTTTTAAGTATCATCCCTTCCTGTTAAATTGGCCCTGTGCCCTCTATGTATACCTGTAAACATGTATACACATATTCACATATGTATTCATATGCCCATATACCACCATATATTTATGTATGTATGTATATATATATATATATATATATATTCCCTTCAACTACTGAGAAAAGTTTCATAAGTTACAATTATTGTTTTTCCATGTAGGAATGTTAATAGTTCAACTTTGATAAGTTCCTTATGATTTCTTTTCCCTGTCTACCTTCTCATGCTTCTCTTGCTTCTTGTATCTGAATGTCAAATTTTCTATTCAACTCTGGTTTTTTCAGCAAGAATGCTTGAAAGACCTCTATTCCACTAAATGACCATATTTTCCCCTGAAACATGATACTCAGCTTTGCTGGGTAGGTGACTCTTGGTTTTAATCCCAGCTCCTTTGACCTTTGGAATATCATATTCCAAGCCCTTCGATCCCTCAGTGTAGAAGCTGCCAGATCCTGGGTTATCCTGATTGTGTTTCCACAATATTTAAATTGCTTTTCCTGGCTGCTTTTAATATTCTCTCCTTCATCTGGGAATTCCGGAACCTGGCTATAATATTCCTAGGAGTTTTCTTTTTGGGATCTTTTTCAGGAGGTGATCAGTGGATTCTTTCAACCTCTATTTTGCCCTCTGGTTCTAAAACATCACGGCAGTTTTCTTTGAGAACTTCCTGGAGAATGATTTCTAGGTTCTTACTTTGATCATGACTTTCAGGTGGTCCAATAATTTTTAAATTATCTCTCCTGGATCTATTTTCCAGGTCAGTGGTTTTTCCCATGAGATATTTCACATTGCCTTCTATTCTTTCATTTGTTTGGATCTGTTTAAGAGCATCTTGATTTCTCATAAAGTCATTAGCTTCCATTTGCTCCAATCTAATTCTGAAGCAATGATTCTCCTCAGTGAGCATTTGAGATTCTTTTTCCATCTGGCAAATATGGCTTTTTAAGGCATTCTTCTCCTCATTGCCTTTTTGATCCTCTTTTGCCATTTGAGTTAGTCTATTTTTTAAGGTATGATTTTCCTCAGTCAGGCTGTTGACTCTCATTTCATAATTTTCTTGGATTGTTCTCATTTCTCTTCCCAATTTTTCCTCCACTTCTCTTATTTGCTTCTTAAGGTCCTCTATGGCCTGTAACCAGCTCGTATTTTTCTTTGAAGCTTTTGGTGCAGGAGTTCTGACTTCATTGTCTTCCTCCTGTTCTATGCTTTGCTCCTTTTTGTCCCCCAAATAGGCGTCTAATGTTGGAATCTTCTGTCTGCTTTGTTTCCTTTGCCTGGTCATGTTGCCCCTCAGCCACTTGACCCCTGGGCTTTTTGTCACAGTAGGACTCTGCCACCAGACAGGGGAGCTTTCATCCCAAACGCTGGGGTTTTCTCAGCTCCCGGAAGTATTAGATGGGTGCCCTCTCTGAGGTCTCCACATGCTCTGGCAAGCTGGACACACACCCCAGGACCTCGACCCTAGACTGCAATCCAGATCCAAGAAGGTTAAAGCAAGAGCGTTAAAGTTAGTAAGTAAGTAAGGTTAAAGCAATCCCCTCAAACTGATGCTTCATGCCCCTACACTCTGAAGGCCAGGAGCTGAAGCTGCCATGTGGCACTGGCTGGCTGTGCCAGTGTCTCAGCGGCTTCTTGCCCTGGGGGACAAAAGCCACACATGCCCACTTGCTGGGTCCCAAAGCCCAGACTACACTGACCTCTCACTTTGTCCTTTGCATCTATGTGTTGCTAAATCTGTAAATGGCCACAGCTGCTGCTGATCTGGAGTCCCTCTGGCCGGCAGCTGGTCAGGCCTGCCCTGGGGCTAAAGTCTCGGTGTGGGGCTTGGCTCAGCTCCCAGAGCACTGCGCTGGCTGATTCCTGCCACCACTCCAGGCTGTCCTCAGTGGGAGGTTAGCTTCTCTGTGTCATTTTGTGGGTTCTGTAGCTCCAAAGTTTGTTTAGAGTACCCTTTTTACATGGATTGGGGAAGGTGGAAGCCGGAGCCACTGTGAGGTCCTGCTTCTACTCTGCCATCTTGGCTCTGCCCAAAGTTTCGTTTTTCTTATACTTTCCAGGGGTGGGGGATGATTTTGGAGGGGAAAACAAAAATGCTTGATGATTGAAAGAAATAAAATCTGAAATTTAAAAAGTAGCTAATGCCTACACTACAGAAATGATTCTCAAAAATTTAGAAAGAAAATACTCTATCACACTCCTTTTGAGACAAATATGGTCACTGCACCTACAGCAGTATGGGATAAAAGAAAGTAAAATAACTATAAATGAACATCATTAATGACAATCGCTTGACTAATTTTAAATAAAACCCTAGCAAGATCTTTTGTTTCTATCTCCATGACATCTCTAACACATGTCCCTTCCTCTAAGTTCACATTGCCACTACTCTAGTTCAGTCTCTCATCACCCAGACTGCTGCAATAGTCTCCTATTTGGTTTCTCTGGCTTCAGTCTCCCTCCACTCCAATCCATTCTCTATACAGTCCCCAAAATTGTTTTCCCAAAGTAAAGGGCTTGATCATGTCAAATCCTTCCCTCCTCCCACTCAATAAAATTGCCTTTGAAATAAGTATCAACTCCTCTTGTTTGATATTTAAATATCCTCACAGTCTGACAGCTTTCTACTTTTCTAGCCTTTTTACATATTATTCCCATCCTCATACTCTATGATTCAACCATGCTGGCACATAGGGAATTAATTCAAGTAAGACCAAGGGTTATTCCCCAATGAACAGAACATAAACTTCTCAGAAGGATCCCAGATTATTAACAACCATATGAAAAATTAGTCCACATCACTAATAATAAAAGAAATATAAATCAAGAGAAATACAACAACCCTAAGAGTTCACTTCACACTTAGCAAACTGGCAAAGAGGACAAAGGATGGAAATAATCAATATTGGAAGGGTTGTGGGAAAACACACTAATGTAATACTTGGTAGAGTTGTGAATTGGTCTGAAAAGCATTTGGGAATTATGCTTTCTAAAAAGTGAATAAAATGTCTATAGTCTTTGACCCAGAAATCTCATTGCTAGGCATATTCCTCCTTGGGCATCAGAGACAGAAAGAAAAGTCCAATATGTAATGAAATATTCATAGCAGCATTTTTTGTAATAGCAAAGAACTGTAAACAAAGCACATGCCCATTGATTGGAGAATGGCTAAACAAATAATGGTACATAAGTGTAATGGAATATTACTGTGCCATAAGAGCAATAAATATGAATGATTTTAAAACAGTGAAAGATTTATGTGAATTAATGCAAAATAAAATAAGCTGAACCAGAAAAACCAATATGCACAATGACTACAATAAAGTAAATGGAAAAATAACAATAAAACAATCAGAACTGAATGCTGCAAAATCATAAAGACCAAGCTTAACCTCAAAGAGAAAATATGAGAAGACAGTTCCCCTTCAAGTTTTACATGGGTAGGGGACTGTGGCTGTGGATCACTGCATGTAACATCATTTTTTTTATGTGTTGGTTAGTTTTACATAACTTTTCCCTTCTACTTTAAAATAAAATTCTTTATTCTAAGGGATGACTCTGGAAAAAGAGAGGAAGGGATTAGCGTTCTCAAGTCTTCCAAAGTTGTATTTCTTCCTACTGTTATTGTCATGATTACATAAATTATCCCCCTGACTCCTTTTTCATTGTAATTCCTTGTCTAAGTTTACCACAAGGGGACCACGCAACATACCAGAAGACTCCTCAATTTTCCTTGACATAGTGAGGATGCCCATGGAGTACTCTGGCTATTATTACTCATCCTCACTCTATGGCCAGCCCATCTTTTCTTCTTCTTGTACATCTTTGCAACTGACACTTCTTTTGCTTTTTTTTTTGGAGAGGGGAAGGCAAGACAATTGGGGTTAAGTGACTTGCCCAAGATCACACAGCTAGTAAGTGTTACATGTCTGAGGTCACATTTGACTCCAGGGTCAGTGCTCTATTCACTGCGCCACCTAGCCACCCAAGCAACTGACATTTCTATAACTGTTTAAGGTTAGTGAAGTAATTGGCATACATTAATATTTGTTCCTCACAATCCTATGATATCCCTATTGCTGGCATTTTTATCTTTGTTTTACTTATGTGGAAACTGAGACAGAGAAAGTTTTGATGATTTTATCCAGGGTAACATAGCTAGTAAAGATGTGAAGAAGGATTCGAAACTCTTCCTGACTACTTTTCCAATACTCTGTTAACTATACCTGGGTGGTTAGGTGGCAAAGGAGATAGAGCACTGGACTTGGAACCAGAAAGACTCCTCTTTCTGAGTTCAAATCTGGCCTCAGATATTTATTAGCTGTGTGACCCTGGGTAAGTCACCTAACCCTATTTGCCTCAGTTCCTCATCTATAAAATGATCTGGAGAAAGAAATGGCAAACCACTCCAGTATCTTTGCCAAGAAAACCCCTAATTCAGTCACAGAGTTGTACACAACTGAAAACAACTGAACAACATTCCACTATACCACACTGCCTTTGGTTTAAGAGTGAAATATCATCATCAGGGGAAGCTAGGTGGCAAAGTAGAAAAAGCCCTGTGCTTAGTTAGTAACTCAGGATGACTCTTCTTCCTCAGTTCAAATCTGGCCTCAGACACTTAATAGCTGCATGATCCTGGGCAAGTCACTAAATATCATTTTCCTCGCAAAGCACTCTAGTATCTTTGTAAAAAAAACAAAACAAAACCTTAAATGGGGTCCCCAAGAGTCAGACACAACTGAATATCATCATTATTAACAAACATTTACATAAGGCTTTCGAATTTGCAAAGTATGCTTTACATACATGATCTAATTTGATGCTGGCAACTACCCAATCACTGCAAATGAGTCGAGTACAAACCCCGTAAGGTAATGGGAAACTACTTTTCAACAGCAGCCTCTTCGCTCTCAGGAGCAGAGGCTTCACATTCAAAGTACCCCTGCTGCAAGAAGTCACAATATTGCAGAGCCCTGGGAATTAAAAGGCTTGAGTTCTAGTCATAGCTGCATTAATGGCTCATCCAGAATCATGCAGAGTCCTTTAAATAGTCTAAACATCACACTCCTCATGTGTAAAGGAAGGACTAATTAGACCTGCTCTCTAGGGATGTTAGTCAGATCAGTTAAATTAAGTCTGTGCAAAGATTCATGCTGCTTATAACTAGCTACCAAAATAGAGAACAATTTGGGTTATATAACTTTAAAAAAAACCTATAAGGAAGTTGAGATGCTGGCCCCCTTTTCATACCTTTTGCAAAACAAAAAGCCCGTCTTCTATATATTTAATATACATGGAAATCTGAGTTATAATAACTGATTTTTAGATAAGGATTTAAAGTCTGCAAAGCACTTCCTATATATTATCTCATTTGAGTCACACCATGACCCTTAGCTATAGGTATTACAACTTCAGTCATATCCATTTTACAGAAGAGAAAACTGAGGCTCATATGACTTACCCATAGTTATACAACTAATTAGGATAACAGTCAGTGTGGCATCCTGAAGCGAGCGATGGACCTGAAGTCTGGTAGAATTGAGTTCCTATCTTATTTCAGACATTCACTACTTACACGACCCTGGGAAAGTCACTTAGCCTAATTTTTCTCATCTATATGTGTATACAACAACACACAATATGCATACATCTACACATCTACATATACATGTACACAAACTTGTGTGTGCATATGTATAGAGAGAATAAATCAATGAAATTTAAATATAAGATAGTCAAATATTACCTGGGACTATCTTAGGCATGTACAAAGATGTCATATACTTATAGTTGGTTAGAAGCAGGAAAAACATGCCTAGGGATAGCCCCAGGCATATTTTGATAGCTGTTATTTATTTTATAACCTTGTGTATTTGAACAGTTCAGAGTTGCTGGGTTCTTTTGGTCAGAGGAGGCTGTAGCAAGGAAAGGAGTCTCTGAAAACTACTCCAGTATTCTTAGGGAAGATATCCGCCAGCGGGATGATTGCCCCAACCCTGGCCCATTTTATTAGAAGACATAGACCAGGAGTTGTTTAGACATTGCAAAGCAGAGGTAAAGTGTGAAGTGCCTATTCAGGAGCCTAACAAATTACTTTACAATTTTAATGATGTTTCAGTATCAGCCTTCAGCAAAAGAATATAAGTAGTTACAAGTAAATTTATTGAATCCTGCTTTGTGTCTGCTTGTTCAATACCAGATTTACATCGTATATTGAGTCTGTTTTACTTCCCCTCCTTGGGATAATCTAGACATAAATCAAAATATAAGCTATACATTTTTCAAAAGGTGCCAAGATGGGAAATGTAATGAGCCAAATAGTGTAAGAAAAGATGATCTGAGACCACTTCTAGGTAATCCAGCTCTGGGACTGATACCAGTCTGAAACACAGATGCAGATGGGCCCCTAGTAGAAAGAGGAGTGGTTGCAGTGCCCCATGCCCCTGGGAACCAAAGAGATTGCTGGTAGTGGATAAATACAAGATAGTCGGAAGAGAGGTAGTTAGCGGTTGAGGAGTGGAGGATCAGTAAAGGCAATGCATAAAAGTTGGTGCTTGAATTTCAACTTGAAAGAGTTCAAGAGTCAGGGGTGAGGAGAAAGGGCATTCCTGGCATGGGAGATGGTCAGAACAAAAGCATGAAGATGGGAGATGGTGAGCCACATGTGGGAAACAAAAGCCAATTTGACAGGAGTGTGGAATGAGGGAAAACACACCAAGAGATTGGAAAGACACATTGGGTCCAAAAGGCTTTAATAGTCAGACAAAGGACTTTATATTTTATTGCAGAGGCAATAGGAAACCTTTGGAATAGACTGAGTATGGAAGTAACATAGTCAAGAACTGGCCTTAACAGAAAGATTTAGAAGTTATCTCCCTTTAATGGTGGGGGGAAGGGAGGACATTCTATGCACATACATCAGAAACCTCCTTTCCCAGTTCCGCTCATTCTTATGTTGGTGAAGGAGAAACATGGGGAAATTAAGAGACTTTCTATGAATACAAGAAAAAAAATACAGAAGAGTGAAAAAAAAATCAAACCACCAGATATTTCAAAGCATCCTCATGTTTGATTTAATATCACTAAAACTTCCAAATTTTTGGCTGAAGCTTTTCAGTTATAGAGATTTTTGGTAAGTTTCTTGGGGACAGGGCAAAATCATCTATGTTCTGTTTAATCATGGAAAGCTTTGTGCACAGGCATTATGTGTATGTAACTGATAATAAAACAAAACACAGTATGGTGATGTCCTTATAGTACATTCTAATGGTGCCATTTACAAATTTGATAGGCATTTGATAAGTGTTTGTTTAACTGAAACAAACTCAGCCTATTTAAGATTTAACAAGCTTTATTGTTAACATATTCTCCCACACCCTGCAATTTCCCCTTTCTCTTGTTGCTTATCTCTTGTCTCCTTCTACCCATGTGTTCATGTCACTTCTCATCTAACCTCAGCATTTTAGAGCCAAAGATGTCAATATCAAAGTGAATATTTCATCACTTTCTAAATTAAAATCCCAGATTGCTGCACCACTAGGTTTATAATTACTTTTTTTTACACAATGCCCCTGTCACATTGATCCCCTGACTCTGATTAATAATAGTAGTGCCCCTTATTTTCTTATAATAGAGTCTACAGTTACGACAAATACATTATGAAAAAAAAACACAGAATTATACATCAGAGTATTTTTATCACATTTTTAAAAAATTCTATGAGAATAGGTGACCAATTCCTAAGTAACAGCTATTGCATTCTCAGATTTTCCCCTGAGGGATGTACATGTATACACAATGGTTTGTTGGTTTGTTTGTTTTGTTTTTTATTTGTTTGGGATTTTTTTTAAAGAAGAAGGGGTTTTTTGTAAAGAGCTGTTAGTTGGAAATGATAGCATTATAACCTCCAATTGAGTGCCTCCTTTTCACCTACCTTTGTTTCAAAATTTCCCCTTCTATTTTCTAGAAGAAATTTTCTTGTAAAAAAAATTCTCAGGGTGGCTAGGTGGCACAGTGAATAGAGCACTGGCCCTGGAGTCAGGAGGACCTGAGTTCAAATCCGGCCTCAGACACTTGACACACTTACTAGCCCTGTGACTTTGGGCAAGTCACTTAACCCCAATTGCCCTCCAAAAAGCAAAAAAAAAAAATTCCTCTTGGTTGGTTGTATTAAAGTTAGGGTTACTTCTTGTCATGTTTTTAGCATCTTTTAGATGAAGAAAATGTTTCTGTTCAAATGTTTGGAAACGCATGGGTAGAATCAGCTTAGCATCAGTGTTTTTGTTTGTTTGTTTTCCATATCTTTGACTTCTTTAGCTTAGGGAGCTCCCAGGGAGAAAACTTACTCTACCAATGCAGTTAGGCAATCATTCTGCAATTCAGTCTTTAAAAGTTTCCTAGGCCACAAAGAGAACAAGTGACTTACCCAGGGTCACACAGGCAGTAAGCATCAGAGATGGGATCTGAACCTTGTTCTTTCTGACTCCAGTGTGGCTATCTACCCACTGATGTATACCACTTTTCCAGTATATCATCAAGAAAAATAAATGAACAGAGTTCACTAAGTAGGATACTTTGTTCATTATATATTTCTGTGTTTCATAGAAATTCATGTTTTGAAATTGAATATCAAGTATGAATTAGTTGTAAATCTCTTATTTCTTGATTCCAAGTTAGATTGAAATATCCAACCCCACAGCATAGTGTTGAGAGTACATTGTACTTGGAGCCAGAAGACTTAGGTTTAAATCCTAGTTCTACTTGCCAAGCTCTGTGCTAAATGCTGGTAATATAAATATAAGCAGGAAGACAGCCCTGCCCTCAAGGAATTTACATTCTAATGGTAGAATACAAGACATAAAAGGAAACTGGAAAGTGAGAAAAAGGTAAGCTAAAGAGGGACATTGTAGAGAAAGTGAGGAGTGCTTGGAGAGGAATAAAGACATGGATGAGGGAAGTATTCTTTTTTTCATGGAAGCTCTGAGAGAAACCAGTCAATCAGAGGTAGGGGCCACAGGGAGAAAGCAAAGGTGTCCTGGTAAATATATAACAAGCAGCTTTCCAAAACCGTATGCCTAATACAAGTTTAAATTTAATGAACATTATTAGCATTTTATCCATCACGTTCTTAAGTCTAGACAATTAGCATAAAATAAAATGTAAACAACAATAAAAAATAAATCCAACAGTGGTTTTAGCATTTGCCTCTCCTGAGGTATAATGCTCACAATGACAATTTAACAGTTGGCTCATGGTGGAGATCATCTCTGAACAGAGGGTACTTCGAATGTCTCAAGTCTAGGGCTGGAGTAAGCTTCCAAAGTGGAGAAGCTTTGGGGGCATTGTAGAGAAAATTAGTGAGGAAAGTCAGGAGTGGAGCCTCTTTGGGCCTCAGTTCATCAGTAAAATGACAGACTTGGAATAACCTTCTAAGATACTATTCAGCCCTAACTCTATGATCTCCACTAAAAGATAGTTTTGTCTTGATTTAAGGAGAATGGTAATGAACCAGTTTCTGTTTAATACTACACCCTCTATTATGACAACATATGAAGAGAGACTATGTCTTTTTGGCTAACACCAACTTGAATCTTAACCTGACAATGTGATCTTCCTGGCAAAGACAATAATTGCCTTCTAAGCTGATTTTTTTTTCAATGTCTATATTCCACCTTGATTAAATAATGGGAAACATTTGGATGAGCTGAATTCTCAGCAAATTTGCATCAAAAACCTTTTACCCTTAGGAAATTCCTGTAGTATGGCAAGTTTCCACATTACAAGGGATGCATAGAATGTATTGGTTGAACATAGAATATCCTAATGTCTAACTGTGGGATGTATGACCATGTTCCAAAAGAAACATTTTTAATGTTGCTAGTTATAGCCAGGAAAGGATGCAGCACACTGAAATAGTTACTAACCAATTTTCTAACAAAAAAATAGTAGAATATTCGCCAAAATATTAGTCATGGAATTAGAATCCATTCTCTCATCGATAGCCTTATCCCCCTCAGAAATAGCTGAAGATAATCAGGTTGACTTCACTACAAATTTTAGTGAACCCATCATCATAAAGGCATTAAAAAAAAGATAAAATAGTTACTAGTATCCTTAGAGCTGATCAAGCTTTGAGTAAAATAAATTTCCTTTCCTTTTACACTTTTGGATTTTAATAGTACTTGTGTAATTGGTTTAAGCTAAAATATCCTAATAGAAATACATATAGCATCACAAATAGATTAGTAGGATAAATCTTTTAACTGTGAAGAAAGTTTTAACTTACAGCTTTCCCAATAAGGATGGTAGAATAAAAGGATGCACGGGTAAGAAATCATTCACAAAGCACTCTTAAATAGCTTGAACTCAGATAGCTTGAATAGCACATCCCCAATTTAGTTCAAATTTGTCCTAGGCCAAACTCAAATTCTCTTTGGCCCTAGCAATGACCTCCTACAAAAACAGCCTGGTGCATTCCTCCTACCAAGTATTTTGCTGTTTGCAAAGTCCAGTTTCTTTCTTTCACATTTCCCAAATTCAACTCCTAGCTTTCTATAATCCTACAGAGACCTTGGTCAGCTTATATAAGAACTATCTGCTGTCCCTCAGATGTAGCCAAGTCTTATTCTGGCCCAGATAAATGCCTTCCTTTGTCTTTTTAGCCTTCTTCACTCTCCGCTGGTTTTCCTTGGCACTACACAGAGATCAAGTCTCAAGTCTCAGCTTTGGACCTTCAAATACTATTCTCATAATAATATTAATAGCTAACATTTCCATGATACTTCAAGGTTTGCAAAGCTCTTTACACGGTGGTAAAGAAGCCTACGTTCCTTGATACCACCAACATCAACTATTTACTAGCTGCCACTGTCTGTGAGGTAAGCCTAAGAGTGACAACACTTCCACGACCACCAGACCTGCTTCTAACCCAAACCCTACAGCAAGGGATGGTGAACCTGTGACCTCAAGGCTGCATGTGGCCCTCTAGGTCCTCAAGTGCAGCCCTGTGACTGAATCCAAACTTTAAGTTCCCCACTCCTGCCCTAGAGTCATCATCCAGGCCAATATCCCAATGGATTGCCTCTGCAAGCCCGGCAGCCATAGCTACTGAATACCCAGAAATACCAAAGTCCTTGGTATTATCAAATCACTCAATGTCAGAAATTTACATTATTTCATCAGTGGAAATAACATTAATACCATCTTCTTTACCAATGTACCAACTTCCTCTGTGTTTTTTTCCCTTGATCAAATAGGAGCTCTTTGATAAACAGGGACCATCTGACTGTTTTCATCCACAGTCTTTTGCACAGGGCTCCACACATAGTAAGCACTTAATAAATATTTTTAGTCATTCAATTAGAAATACCATTTCATTTGATCCTCCTAATAACCCTGTGACATAGGTGACTTGTCATCCCTATTTTATAAAGAAGGGAATTGAAGCTGAGAGCTAACGTGATTTGCCCAGGGCCACAGAAATATTAAGTTTCTGGGGGCAGGATTCTAAACCAGATCTTCCTAACTCCAAGTCAAATACTCTATGCCTTCTTAAATCTTCCTGCTTCTCAGCCTATCTGCTTACTTCAGGCAATCTGCCCAATAACCCATCATAGAGCTGTCAGAAGGATAGATAAAACTGAGTTCCTTATACCACATCTGTCCTTTGGGTAAAGGATAGAAGGCCTGGACTGTTGCTAGAGTGGGGCATCTGGCTGCAAATCAGAGATTCATAGATGCAGCCACTGGAGGAATAGATAGATAGATAGATAAGTTAATAAAAGAATAAATTAACATCCATATAGATATATATACAATGGGTCTATCAATTTCCTATTTTCAGAATCCCCATGAGATATCCCCTTCCCTTATATACAAACTCTACTATGGTTTTAATGTTCATTTTATCCTGATTTCACCAGTATATAAAAATGTCATGAAGAAGAGATAGCATGAGGCTATGCTTCTGTAGTATTACCCTGCAACCTTATTTCTACCCCCAGAACATTATTTTCTGTCTCTTCCCCATACCCAGAATGTCCTATGCCACCTTCAAGTTTACTAGTATTTTCCTGTCCTTTATTATGGTAGCTGCTGAACTCTTACCTCCTCCATCTAGCTTTCCTTGAATTTTGTGGTTTTATGAAGAAAATACCATGGTCAAAGGATGAAAATCCTAGCTCTGCCATTAATATCTTAAGTAGCCATAAGCAATTCACAAGCTCTCTAACCCTCTGGTTTTTTTTTTTTTATTTTCCAAAAAAGGGAAGTTGGTTTAAATAAAAGGTTCTTAATCATTTTTATATGCCATGGACCCCTTTGAAAGTCTGATGAAGCCTGTGGATCCCTTCTCAGAATAATGTTTTGTTTTTTTTAATTTAAGTAAATACTAAATTTCAACTTGAAGAAAGTGAAAAGAAAGATGTGATATTTTTTTCCCATTAAAGTACATGGCCCCTTTAAAATCTATCCAGGGTAAATAGCCCATGGGAGCTAGGTTAATAATCCATGTCCTAGATGGCTACTCATGTCCTCTCCTTCTTTAAAATTTTGTGATTATATAAATGGAAGATAGGTAACAATTACTGTTGGTTCTACCCAATCTAAATATTCATTCATTCATTTAAAAATATTTACTGAGTGCCTACTCTAAGCAAAGCATTATAATAGACTCTTTGGGAAATGCAAAAACAATAAAACCCATTCCCTGCCTTCATGTAGTTTACAACTTTGTCACCAAGTAGAATGTGAAAACTCTCTGAGAAGAGGTCAAAGGAGAGAGAGATTAAAAAGGTGAACATGGAACTATTATAATATTCCATTACTTGCCAAACTCATCAAATAATCTATACCATGTCAAAGTTCCAGAATCCCCAAAACCTACTGAAACAAAGAACAAAAAAACCATCACCAACCCAATTGTGTACAACGTGCTTTTTATTCACTTTGGGAGAGAAGAAAAAGTGTCACCTTTGGTTGTTGCTTTTTTTTAAAAATTAGACATATGCCAAAATCGTTGAATATCTCAAAACACCAAAGACTGCCCATTTGCTCCCTTTGTTGTACTATTGATTCTCAGTGTTGTGTCATTACAACTGATTTTTTAAACTCTTTAAGTCAGTGTTGGCTGTTCACAGCAACAAGCTTTGTGGGCTTCTACTTCCAGGGTGACCCTCCTAAACCTTTGTTCCTCCTTGAAGCTCAAAGAGGCAGGTGAAAAGATAAATATTTCACTTCAATAATTCTAAGTTTCTCCCCTGCAGAAGATAGACACTGAGTCATAGGTCAAAGACATAGGCACACTCTGGTGCAGAATTCATAAGAACATTAATAAAATCTCGATGGATTTATGAGTCAGGCTTATTGAACAGAAGATTACATTCAGGGCACATTAGACCCTCAAGGCAAATGAAAAAGGTAAGTCTAATTGAGAGTGATAGCAGCTAGAATTGCAGTCTGGGAATGGAGGCCTAAGACTTAAGGCCTGTGGCAAGTTTGCCCTGTTCTATATCTCTATTGTGAGGAGAGAAGCAAATTTGTGCTGAATTTCCATATACCCAGGAACACCAATTCATAGCATACTGAGACTGTAACTGCAAACTTTTAAAAATAATAAAATGTATTTGTTTCAGTCTAATGAGATTGCTAATAATGAAATGTCAAAAGGTTTGAAAAGATAAAATGATCAATCAGCCTCAATAATTTCTCCAATCAACAAAGAAATGATTCTGGAATCAGAAGACCTGAGTTCAAATAGACACTGACTACATTTGTGACTTTGAACAAGTCATTTAACTTCCCTGGGCTCAATTTCCTCATTTGTAAAATGAGGAGGTTGCTCTAGAAGGTATCCTTTCATTTCTAGATCTGTGATCATGTGACTTTGAATGACTTGTGGTCAAAGTAGAAAGGTGAGATGAATAGTGAAAATCCACACTTTACCTCCAAATCTAACTTTAAGCAATGTTTCACATGTCCTGTCATGTGAAACATGACATTACCAGGGTTGGGGAACCTGTGGTCTTGAGGCCTTGTAGGTCCTTGGGTGTGGCCTTGTAGGTCCTTGGGTGTGGCCTGTGGACTGAGTCCAGGTTTTAGAGAACAAATCCTTTTATTAAGGGGATTTTTGTAAGGTATGGATTCACTATTATTGTGCTATAGGAAATGAAGAAAGACCTGTTTCAAAGGGACATGGAAAGTCTGGTATGAACTGATGCATAGTGAAGAGAGCAGAAACAGAAGAACGATTTACACCCTAATACTGACAATTATAAAAATGAACAGCTTTGAAAGACTTGAAAACTCTGATAAACTACAATTCCAGCAGAATAAAAGCAGCGCAGTAAATAGAGCTCTGGGTTTAGAGTTAGACTCCAACCCAGTCTTAGATACTTCCTGCATGACCGTGAGCAAGTCACAACCTCTGATTGCTTCGATTTCATCATCTGTAAAATGAGGATAATAATAACACCTACCTCACAAGTCTGCTGAGGACTAAATAAGATGATAATTGTAAAGTACCCAGAAGAGTAGTTGCACATAGTAGGTACTCTGTGTGTGTGTGTTATTGTCATTATTCCCATCTCATGATAGAGAGAGGATACAAAATAAGAAATGCATTTTGGGACAATACTAGGTTAGAATTTGTTTTGCTTGATTGCACTTCTGTGATGTGAGGGGTTTTTCTTTCTTCTTTTCTATCTTAGGGAGATGAGATAGGAGGAAGAAAAAAGCAAATGAAAAATAAATGAAATTTATCATTTCAGTGATTGAACAATTGATCATTGAAAAAATAAAATGATTTTTTTTAAAAAGGGAAGTATTAGGGGCAGCCAGGTGGTGCAGTGAGTAAGAGCACCAGCCCCAGAGTCAGGATGACCTGGGATATAATCTGGGCTCAGATACTTAGCACCACACCCAGAAATAACTGGCCGTGTAACCTTGAGCAAGTTACTTAACCCCAATTGCTTTAAAAAAAAAAGAGAGAAGTATTTCTCAGTATGTTCACCTTTTGCTAGAATCCTTTCATACCAAGGCAGAGACTTTGAAAATACATTATTCAAGATGTCAGCCTTGGCTGGTATCAAAAAGTCTAGAATACCACCACATCATCTTAAAAGGGACCTGAACAAATTAGGGACACTAAAAGTGGGAGAAAAATCTCAGTGGAGTCAATATGTGACTTTTCTTGTACAGATGGACAATTCCACAAGGAATGATGCTTCCGACTTTGCCCCCATCTGATGATATTTGAGAGTGAGCCATGCATGCCAATTGATCTGAAGATGGAGAGACTGTGAACACTAACAATCAGTATTTCTCTCAAGTGAGAGAGAAGTTTTAAAAAAACACTTGTCATGTAGCTATGCAGAAGAATGCAGAAAGAAATGACAAGGTGATGTCTGAGTCCACTGACAAGACCTTCAACAAAGTGACAGAGCTTTAGTGAGAAATCTTAGTGTTTGTGGGATACTCAAGTGTTACAGGTTGATAGAAATCTATTCCTTATCTAGTTACAGAAAGACTGGAAAATATTCCTGCTCACAGAATCACCCCAGATACTGGCAAGGGCCCTGTAAAGACAACCCACCACCATCATTTATTGCCAGGAGCTGAATTAGGTGGACTCCCTGAAGGGCAGGCAGAGACAGATGAACATTTATTCACCTTAGCTGCCACAAGCTGTCACAAGAGACCTCCTTCCAGTCACCCAGAGACAATCAGACAATGGCTCAAAACCAGATATTTCATGAGAAGACTTTGTATACTATAACCAAACAATTAAGTTTGAATAATGAGTGCAAACTAAACCAAGAGACATCACTTCTTTGGACTGGTACTAGAGCTATAGATATTCTGAGGGTATAGATGGACATACTCCATGGAGAATAATACTACCACTGGCCAGTTTGGGACCTCTCCAATTTCAAGAGTAGGTCAACAAGACTACAATTCTGATTAACATTATGATCACCCATAGCATCGACTACTATAAGTATGGGGCAGACAGCTCACCAGGTTGCAGGAGACCTGAGATAATTGAACCTATGACAAGACTAAGTTATGATATTCCAGGCAAAATGGCTACATATGTATCCAGATGATTATGCTAATGTTTACTTCTGTAATGTGTTCCTTGCATGTAATTGCATGTGTTCATTTGTACATTAATGACTGCATGTATTAAGCTTGCTTTAATTTCCATGTTTATGTTTATTTGCTTTTGTGTTAGTATCTTGCTTATATAGCAGCTGCATTAGTCTGTTACCTAGGTATTGTTTTCCTGTTAGTTGTTTTTATATATGATGTTATTTCTGTGTATATTGTTCTTTTATAGGCCTATTGATGTCATTATTGATTTACTTTGTTTATTGTTACTCATACTTGTTTTTTCCTAGAGTATGCAATGATGGCTATAATGTGTACATGTATTATGTCCTACATGGGATTTAGACCTATAGTCACTGAGGAGGCCTGTCAAGTGGTGCTTTGCATTGTGTTATGTCTCTTGCATACATTACAGATGTGTATTTGCTATGAAGGACACTCTGATCATGTTCCCCTCACACTAAATAAATTCTAGTGATTCCCTTTCACCTCCAGGATCAAATATTACATCCTCTATTTATCATTCAAAGCCCTTCATAACCTACCTTTCCCTCTTCTAGTTTTATACCTTACATCTCCGGTCCCCAATGTACTCTGTGATCCAGTGACACTGGCTTCCCAGTTCTTCCTCATATGAGGCACTCCATATCCAAACTCTTGGCATTTGCACTGGCTCTCCCCCCCATGCCTAGAACTCTACCCTTTCCTCATCCTTGCCTCCTGGCTCCCCTGGTCTCCTCCAAGTCTCAGCTTAAATCCCACCTCTTAGATGAAGCTTTTTCTGATATCCCTTAATCCCAGTGTCTTCCCTCTGTTGAATTATCTCCAATGTATCCTGTATATAATTTGTTTGTATGTTATCATTTGCATGTTGTTTCCCTCATGAGACTGTGAGCTCCTTGACATCAGGGACAGTCTTTTTTCTTTCTTTATATTCCCAGTGTTTAGCATAGTGTCTGATTTGCAATAGGTGCTTAATAAATAGTTATGTACTGACTGACTTGAGACACCAAATTAATCATCCTTTTTCTTTTAAATGCTGATGTCTATTTAGATACCACAATGTATAATTCCACATGTCAAGGGTTCTGCAGCTGATTTTGTAAGAGACTACAAAATTGCAAACCCCAGGGAAGAATGTCAACAAGATTTGAGACAGAATGATCCTTCTGAAGACTTTTGAGAACATGGCCTTCTGGGAAATGCAGTTCAAATGGACATTCCTACTGCCTAGAGGAAAAGGAACATAAAGAGCCCCGAAATGAAAGGCTAAGTAAAGCAGATTCTAAGGGGAAAGGAGTAGCAGAGATATGACTGGGACTGACTGATGATGAGAAAGCTAGAAATGGTCCAGTGGGCACTCTCAATGGAGATGAAAACTTGGATGTCAAAGTGAGTAGAACTCACATGCATTCACTTTTCTGCCTATTCAAAGCCACTGAGCCAGAGAGGGGTAGAATTCGAACAAACTAGAGCTGAGATCAGAAAAAAAAATAGTGAAGATTTAATACCCCCCGCCTCCATGCCTTCAAGTTTGCCTGCAGCTTGCATGAAGTTTTCATATAATTTCTCTATTTAAACCATTCCTAATTCCTGTTTTCCTTTCACATAAAACTATGAATGATCTTAACTCCTTTGTGATTTGTTATGTCTTTCATGATAAACATGATGCCTGAAATGGAATAAGTGAATAGCTTAATCACTTCTTGACTCTCTGCAGGGGTGGAGTCAAGGGTCATAACCAGAAGATAAGAAGCACCTGGTGGGAAAAGAAAGATGCAGTTTGGGAAGAATGACCAAAATAAAATTCCAAAGGTAAGAGCTATTCCTCCACTTATGTAACAAACCCTGCCTGATAGCACCAGCTGGTGGCTACTTCAGTATTTGTACCTCCCAACACCTCATACAGCTCTAAACATAAATTCATCACTTAATTAAATGCCTTTTAGTTCATCCTTAATTTTCTCTGCATGAATATGTTGCAGTAAAGAAGAACGTGGGGGAATTAAAGGTAAGGGAAAGTTGTACCCTTAACATTATGCCCTACTCCACACCATCTCCTATAGAAGACTCTTCTGTGATTTTTTTTCTTTTATTTTGGACATTACCAAGGTAGGAATTTGTTTTGCTTAACAGAAATTCTGTGATATAAGGGGTTTTTCTTGCTTCCTTCTTTCCTTCCTTCTTTTATTTCTATCTTTCTTGGGGAGAGCAAGTGGGAGGAGGAAAAAGTGAATGAAAAATTATTGAAATGGGTCAGTTTGATGATTGAACAATTGATCATTGAAAAAATAAAATGCTTTTTTGAAAATGAAGTATTTCTCAGTACATTGACTTTCTTCTTTTATTTAAGGAAGAGGGGTGGTGAGAAGCAAAGAAAAAAAACTTGCTTGTCACTGAGGTCTCTCCCTAAAAGCGTGTTATAAAGATTAAAACAGTTTGTAAAGCACTTCATTTCATAAATCTCAACATAGCACTTCTGTGTATTATTCTTACTGGCTTTGGGAAAGTTCCACACATAGGGATGATAAAGATACTAACAATCATTTTCTGGGTCCATATAGTCCCAGTTACAAAACATTTTGGATCCCTGACAGGCAAAACGCATTCGTTATGTTGTAGTATTAACCATGAAGGCAAGGAGCATATAAAAATTCAGTGCCAATTAGAGAGAAAATTACAACTCATTTTACATACAATGACCTTTCCTCCTTTATTAAAGGAAAGGGTAAGAAATTGGAAAGTCAGTGAAGGGCAGGGAAGGCTAGGATGCCCCATATTGAAATGCACCCTAGGGCAAAGTGTAATTGCCTTCATGGTCTGTATCAAAGGTGTATGGCCATAACGTTTGCATTTTACCACAAATTACTGAGGAAAAGTGTTTTCAATTTTGGAACTTTAATTTTATTGGAAAAGATAAATAGAAGAGGAGGAGAAACAAGAAAACTTGGATTGAGTCCTACAGAGAACATACTGTACTTAACAATTTGTTCAGAAAACCAACTCCCTCAGAGCAACTCGTTCAAGTTGAGACCTAGACCTCTGGCCTTTAATTATTTCTGGCAGACCAATCCTGGAGATAGTTTCCTAATTGTGGTATAAACGGAAGACAGGGATTGTATAAAATGTTCCTTTAACTTACACATTAATATGTTTTTATTTTCAGCTAAAACTTTCTTATCTAATCATGCTGATTTGTAATTCAAAATAAAATGTTTTAAATCCTAAGAGAATAACTTATAAAAAAGAGAGATACTTTTACCAAAATCTGCAAACTCTAAAGCCCATTTATGCCCCTTTGATCCTGTGTTGGGACATTTCAATCCCTGGAAATTTACTCCAAAAACCTTCTCAAATTCCCATAATGTTTAAGCACTATGTATCCCAAATGATTGGCAGCCAGTGAAGAGCTTTTAAGTATAGCACAGTCTCCAGTTTAAGAACAAGTTATGCTCTAAAATTGTTTGTTCATTGGTTACATCACTTGTTAGGAAATTAAAACCCATTCACTTAAAACAATGCTATACATGGCTATCAGGCTCCTGGTTAATTCGAAAAAAGACTAACCCATAATGCACCTGAAATATGTTAATTGTATTAATAACAATATTTTAACTACAACTATCCACCATATATATAGGCTGTTTTTATAAGGAAATGTGTTCCAAGTTCTGGAGGTTCTCTCCATAAATACATATTATAATCACAGGTAATTACATAAAAGAACTTTCTCAAAGGTTATTTGTAAATTGGGCATTAATAAGTCTTGCACTGCTTTAATTCTAACTGGATTCAGCAGTTCAAAGGACCCCAACTGGGCTCCATTTCCTGATCTGTATATAAAAAGATGGGAATAGACTGAGTATTCTCTGAGGTTCCTTCCTTCTTTACCAAGATTAGAGGCTAAAAAGTAGAAGAGTCATGATTCAAACCCAAACCCTTCTGTGCCAACCCCTCTGCTCTTCTGACTATGCCACACTGTCTTTTCAATCTAATGGGAAACAATAGTTTATTTCCTAATGAACTCCATTGTTTCCTCATGTAACTGAGCTACTATAATTTTAAATTAGAGGTAGATTACAGAAGAGGAGGAGTCAGGTGAAGACAGTCACTTATGCTTCTATTCTTTTTCGAAAGAAAGAAAATTTTCCTTCTAAAATTGTTAGCTAGTATCTAATACAATATCAAGTGTAATCCATAAACAGAACTGAAAGTCTAGACTGACATGGGCACAGGTTCCATCTAGAAGGCCTACTAATAATTTATCATCTCTATGGCTCACATTTTATACACACACAGTATATCTGAGAATATCTATACCTGGCTCATTTCTAGTTTAGTCAATTATCTAACATGTTAGCAACCAATCATTTTTAATATAAAGAAATTTATTTCATAGCAGATAAGTGAATAAATGGGACTTGCTACCAAGATCAGAAAGGACAAAAATCACAACACCAATATGGGAGGTGCCTGTAGAGAGGGGACTTAAAGGACTTCCATGAATGTATCATCTGTTTTGCTTCCAGGCTTCAGTCCTAGTTGTTTTCAGCTTCTATGTGTAGGTCTGCTTTTATATGAGCTCCTATCCTATTTTTCTCTGCTGCTGTTCCAGTCAGGTTTTTGCAGTTCTCATAAATTAATTGCCTCAGGTCCTCCACACTACTGGTCCAATGGTTGATGCCTTTGCTGCTGTAATGATTCCCAAATGTCCTCATCATATCCATGAATAAAATTCCCATCTCTTTCCCATCAGCCTCAACTTTTCTTTAATCAAAAGACCATGCCTGGAGCCCATACTAAGAGAGGAAATGAGTTCCTACTCTCCTCCAATAAAAACCTGAACCTTGGGTCCAGGACTCCATGGGAAAGTGAATCCTTTCTCTATAAGGCATGCCTATTAGTTCCTCCACCCAGTTAAAAAAGTTTTTGTCCTTCCAAATTACACTGGGCACATAGGTACAAGCCACAGGCATCCATTATGCAATATCCAATCAATAAGCATTTATTAAGTGCCTACTATGTGATATGAGCTGAGTTAGGCACAAAGAACAAATTCTAGGAATGAAATTATCCTTATTTTCAAGAAATTTATCTTCTGTAAGGGGTGACAAATACATATATATGCATATATGTGTGTATACATATATATAACTTTAAAAATAAAAAGTATTTGGGGAGACCACTAGCAAGTAAGAGGACATTGTGAGTCGTCTTAAATACAGAGAAGACTTCTGTGAGATAGAGATAAAGGAGTGCATGGCAGGGTTGGAAATAGCTAGTACAAAGGAAATGAAATGGGAGATGGAACATCATCTCAGAGGAACAGTCATCTATCTATAATGAGCAGTAGCAGTAGTAGCATCAGTAGAATTAGCAACAGCAACAGCAGTAGTAATGTAACAGCAAAAAAGAAGAGGAGGAAAAAAAAGAAAAATCACTTTGGCAGTTGTGTGGGAAATGGGATAGAGTGTAGAGAGACCTGAGGCATGGAAACCAATTAATACACATCATAGCGGTCTAGGCAAGAGGTGATGAGAGTCCAAATGAAGGTGACGGTTAAATGAGTCGCAAGGCCAAGTACAAGAAATGTTATGAAGATTTTTACAAAGCAGTATTTGGCAACTTATTGGATATATGGGGTGGCTGGAATACCCTCTCTCCTTGCCTCTGTGTCTTAGAATTCGTAGTTTCCCTTAATGCTTAGCTCATGGGTTCCCTCCTACAAGAAACCTTTACTTTTTTTCTCTAGTTGTTGGTGATCTCTCTCTCCTCAAATAACCATTCCTATACTTATCTATTTACATGCTTTATCCTCCAGTAAAATGTATGTCCCTTAAGGGCATGGACTGGTTCTTCTTTTGTTTGTCTTTGGTCCCAATGCCTTACACATAATAGATTATGTATGTGTGTTGGATTGCATTCCATAAACTGTAGTACCCAGAGAAAAGAAGCAGTTTTCAAACAGTTTTAAAATTGTCATTTGAGCATCAGTTGAAGGAACTGGGGAATCTTTATCCTAAAGCAGTGATTTAGGGTTTGTAGATTTTTGGCTATAGCATCTCTCTTTATTGTGAGTAATTCTCTTATGACTCAAAACATTTTCCCCTAGAAGGGAGGGAGGGAGAGAGGGAACATCTAGTTTTTTGAAGGTCTGTCATATGAAGTCAGATTTATTCTGCTTGATACAAGAAGGCTAGACTAGGTACAGAAGGTTAAAAACTGCAAAGAGACCAGAAAAGGAAAAACCTTCTAAGGATAAATATGATCCAAGAGTGGAATGGAATGCCTCATTAGGCAGATTATTCTCACCCTCTCCACCACTAAAATTCTTCAAGCAGATTCAGGGCAATCATGTGTCAGGCATTTTATGGAGGATGCCCTTATTCAGGTATGGGTCAGTCTTAGATTGCTTCCAAAGTTCCTTCTAACTCTGAGATTCTGTGTATATGGCAGTCTCTGAAGCTTAGGTGAAGTCAGAGAACCATGATGAAGACAGCACTTGTGCTCCCTCCATCAAAGTTCCCCTTCTACCTGCTCCTGGCTTCTGTGGCCACTCCATCCATCTTCATTCTGGTCTCTCTGTAGCCGAAGGCAGGTTGTTGAAGTTACCATCATCTGCTTGCCCCCAAGTATTCTTGGTTGGAGGCCTAATGACTGCTGCTAATATTACCCCTGCATTTCTGGTCAGTGTTACAACTCCTGGACACACTTTGGCTCCTTTCTTCCTTGCACCGGTCTCCACTTCCCTTCAATCATCTCTGACACCTGGGCCCTGAGACATCATGGGAAATTGGATTCTTTTCCTACAAAGTATGGCTAATGTGCAAAATCTGTTTTTCTAGAAAACAAATATGCATGAAATGAAAATGTCATGCATCTACTTGGGAAATATGTAGCAGGAAATGAGAGATAACTTGGTTAGGATTTAAATGAGCTATAATTAACCCAAAGCCAAGTTGCTTATCCCAAATTCATATGATACTAAATAAACCACTAATTAATAGAAACTATCTTTCTATTATTTCCCAGGAGGAAAAAAAGTCATGCTTAAAATAATATTAGGAGTTATAAGAAATGTTTTTTTCAAAAAAGATGAAAATTTTATTTAACAGATTGATGACATTCTTTCCCCTATATAGAGAGGGGAAGTGTTGCTTAATGGTTAGAGAAATAGTTTTAAAGTTAGGGAAAATTCATTTAAATCATGCCTCTGGCACATGTTTGTTCTGTGCCCCAAGGCAACTTTCTAAAGCTGTAAGTTATCGACAAGTTGCCCATATTCATCAAGGGAGATGGGGCAGCTAGGTGACACAGTGAATAAAGCATGGGCCCTGGAGTCAAGAGGACCTGAGTTCAAATGCAGTCTCAGACACTTGACACACTTACTAGCTATGTGACCTTGGGCAAGTCACTTAACCGAAATTGCCTTGCCTTCCTCCCTCAAAAATAAAATAAATAAAAATAACATCAGTGGAGGGAGTTTGCACATTAGGAATTTCCTAAAACAATGAAATGTCCTAGACAAAAAAAAATCTCATTACGCTCTTAAATAGTGCACACAACATGTTGGGTTTTTTCCTTGCCCAAGGAGCAAAAAATCAGAAAATCAAATCTGATCTAATCTGAAATGATACATTTTGCATGAAAGCCAGAAGACCCCCAAGCTTTGTATTCTAACTAAAAGATGAAGAATTCATTATAAAAACATCCTTCTCTTCTCCTGAAAAATAAAGCTGGGGTACCACAGAGATGGAAGCTGTATAAACCTGTCACTTTTAGAACAAATATTAGACAGAAGATCAGTTAGATAGAAATCATAGTTCAAATCATTTCAACCTTTTAGAATAAAAAGTAATCACTTACTGGAAATGATTATATGCTGAAGAATTAGAGAATGGCTGAACATGTTCTGTGTTAAATGGATATAGTTTATTATTAATATACATATATAATAATCTTACTCCAGTGCCCAAGGGACATGTTCTTTAAGACCATTCCAGCTAAACTAAAACTATGGATGGTTCTGCCACAAAAAAGGCTTCAAGTAGGGCCCCAGAAATAAACCACATCTATTTTCTAAGGACCAGCCTTCCCTAAGCAGGAAGAGGCTCATCAGCAGTACAATAGTCACTTAATAATGATAACTTGCAGCCCATGAAACCCAGAAAAACACAAAATTACCTTTAATTGATGTAGCTTCCTTCTGTTTCTGTGGTAACAATGGGGGCAAAATCTTGGATGAAGGGTACTAACTCACAAAGTTGTTGCTTTTTTTAAAAATAAATATACTGTTGTATTCTAAATTTGAGATCTTTATACAGTGACCAATGAACAAGAAATACACTAGGAGAAATGCATTGCATTTATCTTGGTATTTCTGAGTTTAAATGAAAACAGGATGCAAAAGGAAGTTGCAGCTATGTGCAAATATGTAGCTCCTAGATACTCTCTGGAAGAACAAATTAAGGAATTGAGAAGCTGATTTTACTGTGTGTCCAAAAACAACAAGGGCCATCTCATATTAAGCTAATACTCATAATAAGAATTTGGAAGAAAAATCATAAAGCAAACTGCAGCCTCTGTGCCAATATCTTTTGCAGAGGATTAAAAGAGAGAAATTCTACAAAGTCCTCAGTAAGATTAACCAAATAAAACCAGTATATACTTTGATACATAAGGACTATACTGCAAAGACTGACAGAAAAGATGGCAGAAAAAAAAGATATTGGAAAACATGTTTCAGAAGAAAGAAATAAGAGAAACCAAAAGATTAAAGAAGCCTTATTTCAATATATCATGAAAATTTTCTTTAAAAGGAGTCAGCAAGGGGCAGGTAGGTGGCTCAGTGAATACATCAGCAGCCCTGGATTCAGGAGGACCTGAATTCAAATGTGACTCAGACATTTACCACTTACGTGTGACCTTGGGCAAGTCATTTAATCCCAATTGCCCTGCCTCCCCCCCTCCAAAAACAATAACAATAACAACAACAACAACAACAAAAAGAGTCAGCAAGACTTGAACATGTAAAGCATCCAAAAAATTGCCAAAAATGTAACTGATTATATTCTAACAAACAAGAAATTATCAATTACCAATGTAAAAATTGTTTCTGGAGGACTATAGCTATTCAGGCAATTGACTTGTTAGAGCAAAGATGAAAAAGATTACCCCAATAGAAGAAAGGTCAAAAAATAAAAAGATATGGTGCAAAATTAAGGTAACTCCTATCTAATTTATTTAAAGATGTTGCTGATATATGAAGAATAGGAAATAGATTAAAGAACCCATTGATACAATCCCGCTTTCCTAAGAAAGTTTAACTATTCTAATTAAATCACCGCAACAAAGAGACCCAAAATACCTAGAAACAGCTCATCCCCAAACACTTGATGTCCTTGCCAAGTGGAGAGATATAATTATCAACAGCACTGGTTTAGCAAATAAACTCACTTGTAAAATCTCATAAAAGAAAATGCAAGAAGAGTATGAACTGTATCAACTCATAAAACTAAGAAAAGTGGGTGAAGGAAAAAATAAGTCTATGGAAAGCTTGGCAAGAGACCCAAATAAAGTAAGACATTTTGAAAGAACAACTGAAGAACAACAGATGAAAAATGGAAGACAACTTTTCTCCATAAATGAAAGTGCAGCCAATCCCGTTTGAATTCTAACATCAAAAACTCTAGTATGTTACATGAAGTAGATATATATGTCACTAATAAAAACTAAGGGGATAGGGTGCTGGATCTGAAGTAAGGAGCACTCATCTTATTGAGTTCAAATCTGGCCTCAGACACTTACTAGCTGTGTGACACTGGGCAAGTCACTTCACCCTGCGCCTCCATTTTCTCATCTTAAAACAAGCTGGAGAAGGCAATGGCAAACTGCTCCATTGTTTTTGCCAAGAAAATCCCAAATGGGGCCACAAAGAGTTGGACATGACTGAAAAACGACTGCATAATAACTAGAATAAAAATACAAAAAGGAGACATATGTTAGAGTTAACACAGTTTTGAGGATATGGAAGGATTAATTTCAATATATCTTTAAAAAGAGGAAGATGCCGAATGCTGGGGAGATATATTAATTTTCATTTATTTATTTAACAAATAAATAGTATTTATTTAATTAATTAATAGGTATTATTTATTTATTTTATTAATAAATACATTGTATTTATTTTAAGAGGAAATTTAGAGAATATTAATAACTATTCTACTTGATTTAGAAAAATTTAAAGGAGAATTTTTTATCATCTGATATAACTGATGATGTAACTATTCACAGTTGTGGGAGAGAAGAAAATTAATAACTAAACAAGGAACAAGGGAGAATACAAAAGATAAAATAAATTATTTCGAATACATAAAATTTAAAAAATTTTGCATAATCAAAATCAACTCAAAGTACATACAATGCCTAATATTGGTGTCAGAAGTCAGGTGGGTAAGGAAATGCTTCCCTCTGCTTTGTAAAGAGGTGAGGGATTATAGGCACAAAATGTTAGATATACAGGCAGTGCCTTTTCCTTAACTATGGGGAGGGGGATATTTCAGGACACTGCTTTGGTGCAAAAAAAAAGTAAAATCAAATCAAATAGAAAGGTGATGTACCATTAAGAAAAGCAACAACTCATTCAAATACTTAATTTCCCATTTCTATAAAAATCTTTGGAAGAATAATCTGTATGTAAGGTAAAGAAAGGAATAGGCAGGTTTTCAGAAATGATATTCTCCAACACACCACATCTTTCAGTTACACAATAAACTGAAAGCTACAGAGAGTACATTATTCTTCTTTACTTATTGTTTAAATATAAAGATAGAGTATTTATTAAGTGCATACTATGTGTTACTCCTGTCTTTACTATACTAAGGTCTGATGATATAAATACAAGAAAACAAGATCGTTCCTACCCTCAAGGAGCTTACATTTTAATGGGAAAAACAAAACACAAAGGGGACCTGGGGAAAAGGGAAAATAAAACTGCTTCAAGAGGTGGAGCACTTTAGAGTGAGTTGACCAGAGAGTCCTGTGAGCAGCATGGTTGGGGCTCCTCAAAAAAAGATGATCCTATCTAAAAACAGCATCAGGAGAGTGGGCCCCAGGGCAAAGTAATCCCACTGAGGAGCAATGATACTGAGGAAATTTGTTCCCTAAATATAAAAAAGTGATTGTGTAGAACAAAATGCTGCCAAAAGGGCTCTCCATCAAGATTCCACACATGTATCTATTAAAATCATACAAGATTTTTTAAAATTAATTTGTTTCCTTTTAGTTTACAGGATTCAATTCCACAATTCCTTGAGTTTCACATTTTGTTCCCCTCCCCTCCCCGGAGGCATATAGTCAAGTATAGGATCTGTAAATACTTTCACATTATACATTAGTCAGGTTATAAAGATGGATTGTATCAGCTGGAATGAAAAATGGTAAAGAGGACATAAAACCAAATAAAAGAAGGAAAAAGGTCAGGTATTTTGCTTCCACCTGGATATAAACTCAGTTCTTTCTAGTTCTTTCTCTGGATGCACATATTTCTCTCCATCATGAGTCTTTTGGGATTGACTTATATCACTGCATTGCTGAGAGGGTCCAGTTTATCAAAGTTGGTCATCACACATACGTTGTGGCTGTAATTGTGTGCAAATTTCTCCTGGTTCTACTCTTCTCACTCAGCATCAGTTTGTATAAGTTTCTCCAGGTAAATATGAAGACCATCTGCTCCTTGTTTCTTATAGCACAATAGTATTCCATAACATGCATATACCACAACTTGTTCAGCCATTCCCCAATTGATGGGCACCCCCTTAATTTCCAATTCTTTGCCACCACAAAAAGAGCTGTTATAAACATTTTTGTACATATGGGTCTTTCTCTCACTTCTGTGATCTCTTTGGGATATAACCCTGGAGTGGTATTGCTGGATCAAAGGGTATGAAAGTATTTATAGCCCTTTGGGAATAATTCCAGATTGCTCTCCAGAAAGGCTAGATCAGTTCACAACTCCACCAGCAATGCATTAGTGTTCCAATTTGCCCACATCCTCTCCAGCATTTATCATTTTCCTGTTTTGTCATCTTAGCCAATCTGACTGGTGAGAATCATACAAGATTTTTAGAAGTTTTAACATAGAGATAGCTTTGTCTTGTAGCCTGAGTATTAAAACAAAACCACATTCATATCTCCGTGCCTCTCTCATCCTGAAAAAATACTTACTTTACCATTCCATTAATATCATACTTTGTAATTCTAATACTATAACTCATGTGTCCCACTGATGTGTTTCTCATTAACAATCAGCTAGTAGCTAAAGATGTAACTAACTTCTAGAAAAGGCATTTAATAAGATAGTAGGAAGAACAATTAGTAGAAAACTTTCCCCACAAAAGTCTGGGATACATTCTCCCACAAATATATGCAGCATCTGTAGGAGAAAAAGTCTTAAATGTAAAGTAACAATGCCAACACCTTTTGTTGAGGAGCCCCATGCTACTCACCGGATTCTCTGGTCAACTCACTCTCTAAAGAGCTCCACCTCTTTAAGCAGCTCTCCTTTCCCTTTTCCCCAGGTCCCTTTTGTGTAGCAAATGTGTGACATCATAACTTATAAGTTTTGTTATCAGAAATCTATTTTTGAGTTTATACTTATAGCTCATATTCCACTCTACCATCACTAGTACCACAAAGGACTACATTCTACATAGGTCCCTTCTTCCTTGGTTGACTGTCTTTTCATATCTATTGGTGGGTCTTTAAGAACCCATCTGGATACACGGCTTCCTACCTGTGTAGTCTCTCTAGTGATCTTGTCAATGTGTCCTGCGGCATGATGAGGGGTATGTTATTCCCTCTGAGCTTACTCTTTATCTTGCTTCTCTCTGGAAGAGAGAACTACAGCTCCTGAACTGATAAACTCCTAAATTCAAGATTCTCTACCAAAGGGATGGATAACTTTCGTTGGGTTTACTGTTTTTATACATAGACCCAGATATGTATATATATAGTTTATGAGAATTATCCAATCACAAAATGTTCCCTGTGTAGTGTCGGTTGCCTTTCATTCAATGTCCAAAGTCCTACAATCTTCTCAAATTAATTGAGGGATTATTCAATTGTTATGGGAATATAGGAAAATTCCTTCCTGCCTACTACTTTGGGATAATATTCAGATGGTGTTGATTGATTGATTCCATAACTCAAAGAGACTTTATCATATAATAATAGTATCAAGGCATAGACGCCATCTCATTTACACATAATACCCTAACATTGATTATATTAATTGAGATAGGGAGTTCTGGCACATCTCCATTACAGAAGACTATGTCTTCTCTTTTGCATTTATCTTAGTTACTGATTTTGACCTATCTTCTATATATTCCTTTTCAAAATGAACTGACCAAATAATTCCCCGCGGAACCATAGTGGTCTCTTTAGAAGTTTCCCTTGTTTATTCCTGAAAGGTATTAGTTTCATTTATGTCTTCATAATTTCATTTTTCAAAGACTTCCATCTCTCACAAGCAACATTCCTCTACATTAAATCCTACCTCTTCCTTCCATGAACTCTTCTAAATATGCCCCATAGGCCTTGGATAAATATCAAAATATGCCTAATAGTCTCTTCTTTATCTGTCATGGATACTAAGATGGCATATTCACTTATTTCAAAAAATTTCTATCATTTTTATTTTAGCAACCAGATCTTCCCTGCTGGTCAGAATCAGTTCTAGAAAGACAGTTACCCTCTTTACTTCTTCCACTTTTTGAAAGACAAAAATATCAACAAGGAAAGTTGAGAATTTTTTAGGTGCTACACTTTTAGCAGAGAAAAACTACCAGCAGATTTCCTGCTCATAAAAATCACACACTTCTACAATATTTGATCTCTATATCATCTTTGAGATCTGCTTCTAGAACTTAATGTCCATGTTCTCCTCCTCATCCTGTGGTTTGTGATATATTTGAAACAAAATATTATTTATATTCTTCCTTTGACCTTCATTCAAATGCTCTTTGCCAGGCTTTTGTTTATAGATCATTGTTCGGTTGTTTTTTTTGGGTTTTTTTCATTGATAGGATCATAACTTAAAAATCCTTCTTTCTCCAAGTAAACTTAGATATGTTCAGGGTAAAGTGACTGATAGTTTAATCTCTGAGAATCCTATATGAAAGAATTCCTCTATGCAGAAAAAAAGGAAGTGATTTAATGTCATTACAACTAACACAAACCATTTCTTTGTTGAGCCTAAAATCAGAATGAAAGGGATGCATAAAAATAATTTTCTAATTGACAGGACATCTTTTCAGCTATATTTTTTAGTTCTTTGTTCTTAGTTCTTATAATACTTTCTTGTGCAATCAAGAATCAATGTATGGTATAATTCCTGAGGAACAGAGAGCAGGTAATATGTCTATTTTTTGAGAATTATCATTAGCTCTTGTCTACAGGAATAACTCAATACAACTATGTTAGTAGAAATTATATTATCTGTTCTTCCCTCTTGTCATTTACTATATCTAATACCCTCAACCTGGTTTAGCCCATCTGCCCAGACAGTTTATGTGGTCTCTGGACATGCTACATTTCTTGGAGCCATGGTGAGAGTTGGGTGAAGGTGGACACCAAAGGTGGATGAGCAGTCCTGAAAAGAGCTCAGTAAGCCCTCATATCAGAAGTATTAGTCCTCCCTGAATGCCCCATATAGGCCTCAAACCCATAGGAGAGTTGGGGGGATGTCTACCCCAAGCATGAGAAGACTTTCCCCAGCTGAATTGGTAGATAAGAATAATTTGTTACAACAGACATGAAGGAGACTGAGGCAGGCACTGTGGAGTGAGTGCCCAGAACTTGGTCAGACATTGAAGACACCAAGGTCATCATCCACTGTCTCCTGAACCATTGCCAGTCATCCTGACTTTTGTCCAGAATGACTCTGGAAGAGAGAAAGAGCCTTTGTACAACTCAGCCTCAATTAAATCCAGTCACCCATGATGTCATTGGTCCTCTTTGAAAACAAAGGATAATCAACATCATCTGATAAAAGGTGTCAAAGATAGGCATCCATTAAAACTGTTTAAGTACCTGTGAAGAGACAGTTTTTCCCTTGACAACTTGACTCCAACTTAGAATCATCTCATATATTTGCTGACAATCAGTTATGTCTTCCCCAAACATCATGGTGGTATTGTTGCTCATGCTTCATAACATAAAGAGTTTAGAGCATAAGGCCTCATTCCATCGCCAGGTGCAATAGAACCCTTAAAATCATTCAAAAATAACACCTTTTGGAGGCAGCTAGGTGATGCAGTGAATAGAGCACCATCCCTGGAGTCAGGAGGACTTGAGTTCAAATTGGGCTTCAGATACTCAATACACTTACTAGCTGCGTGACATTGGGCAAGTCACTTAACCCCAACTGCCCTACCTTCCCCCCTCCAAAAAGACAAAAATAATACCTTTTTTTAAAAAAATGAACAATAAACTCAATAAACTGAATCTCTGTCATTTGTGAAACTTCCTACATCTTTGAAATTCACATGAATTTTATACTACAAAGTCATTTGTCTTCTATAGTTATATTAATCTTACTCCTTACAACTATTAAATACATTTGGGTCTAGTTATGTATAACAAAAAATGACAAATCCTAATTTCATCATGAAAAACATTCCCTCTATGTAAAAAGTTGGAAGAGTAACCTTTAGTCTTATGAATGACATACATACCTGGGAATGCTACATGTTTTTTTCACCCTTGCAAATTAGTGAAATAAATCAAACTAGCAGCTTGATGAATATTTGTTTTGAATATGCTAACACATACAACCTCCCTTTGTTGAGGACACTTTCAGAAAAAAAGTTTAATTCTCCAAACTCAGAGACAATTTGTTTAAGACTGTATTATCATAATTGTCATTATTGTTGCTACTGCAGCTGTTGTTATCACTGTTAGTATCATTATTATTATTAGGAATTTTTACCTTAACCTGTGATTTCTTGGTTTAGGGAATTCCTGGTGAGGAAATTCTATCCACTAAAGCATTAATTGGCACCTGCTATAGGCTTTGCAAGTTACTTAGGGTACTAAGACATTAAACAACTTGCTCAAAATCCTACTGCCAGTTAACATGAGAGGCAGGTTTTATTAAATTCAAAGCTAACTCCCTATCCCACTACAGCTACCTGTCCCTTCTCATTTTTTCAATGGGGTACATATAAAAATGGGCCCAGGAAATAACCTCTATTTTATATTTGATGTCTTGTAGACTACTAAGCAAGTAGATATAATAACTACTTTTTGTAGTTGAATAAAAGCATTAGAAAATATACCCATTCTCCATAGTTTAATGAAAGAATGCTGAGAACAGATCCAAAACACACAGTTCAACAGAGATGACACATACTTTGTCCTGCTCTCAAGTGATATTGACCTCTTCCACAATGTCTGTGTATTTTGAAAGGCTTTTTTGTTTCATAGATCTTTAAGATGATGAGTATTTAGCAGGACAACATCTATTCAAATGTTTTTTAAGTTTTTAAAGATCAGCGATATGCTTGGACAATTTGGGGCAGCAGTTTGATAATGGCTCAATCAACATAGAGTTTATTAGTTGTGCTCTCCAGGATCTTTGGAGATCTATAATTGTTTGTATGGAAATTTGACTGTCAGTCTATGAAAGATACAGAGTAATGATATATCATTTTAGCCAACAGGCGATGTCTTATTTGGTACTGAATGTTTACAGCCTAATGTGGTACGTTATAATTTCTACCACTTCCTCTTATAATCTCCATTGATCACCAAGTCCAAATCAGTTGCATATATAAATTCTAGTGGCACTAACCTGACTCCAAATTGCCGTTACAAACTCCTTCATTTCTATAAAGAAGTACACATGACTTGGCCTTTTAATGATTCTTGCTCAGCATACTGTCAGTTGAGTTCATGAGGAAGCCCACTGGAGAGTTCTTTGATTCTACTCTTGGTTTTTATCCATTCCATAGGCTACATGTGGAGATAACCCTCTCTCAGTAGAATTCAAGTAAGCCAATGATGTGGATATGTTGTTAGCCCCTACTATGGCTCTTGTTCCAAATCAGTTTGTATAGATATATGAACCTCTTTATCATGTGCCCTAAGAAGTCTACCCATCTTCTCTAATTTGTTAAGGAAGGATGGAGGAAGGAGAAGGAGCAGGAACAAATAGGATCAAGTGGAATAAAGAGGTTCCAGGGAATTTAGTCTAGCTGAAGCTGCCTGAAGACCCAGAATAAAGTCTAAGTATCACTGTGGTAGATCATAAAGCACAAATTTAAAGTTGAAGGGACTTCAGCGGCTATCTAATCCAACAGCTCACATTTTACAGAGGAGGTGAGTGAGACCCAGAGAGATTAAGTAACTTGGCTAAAGTCACATAGTAAGTGAAAGAGATAAGATTTTAAGCCCTTTCTCTTACCCCCAGAACCAGTACTTTTCAAATGCACTATAATGCCTGTCTCACATCTCATAGTGCTTCTCTCATGAATCAAGTTCTATGATTTCCACAGGGATAGAAATTTATTAAAATATTGGGGCTCTTACTGTATAATTTCTTATAGAATCAAAGATCTGCAAAAAATGATTTTTTAAAAGATCTGCAAAAAAATTGATTTTTTAAAAAGATTATGAAATGCTTTTAGTGGGGAGAGGAGAGGAAAAATGTTCTAGAAATGTAGCTGTGGTTGGCAAATGGATAAGAAAGCTGGAGAGAACAGGGTACCTTTTGTGTAATGACATTCAAGATCCTTTTGAAGTTCTATTGGTGGAGACAGAGTTTCTAGGCAATTAATAATCAATTTATTAATTAGTCTAGCCAGTAACCAATAAATTGATGGTCAGTGGTTTCTCTCACAACCAAAGACTCCAAGAAAGATCCTGAACCACCTAAATCCCTTCTAAAAGGGAATTCCCCTGAGAAGTGAAATTTTAATGAGAATATTTAATAAGAGGCTAGGCTAAAAGACTTTAACTCATCCTGTTGAGAACATGGCTTAATGATAAGACTCCACAAGCTCAAGACATCTGGACTGGGGAAGCCATTTCCATCTGACCGCTCTGGCTAGTTTTTCTCCTTCATGAGTTGTGTTGCCCTAAACTCTTAATGGAGGAGATCAAGGACAGAAAGTTCTTCCCCTCAGGCAAAAGCTTGCCCAG
The DNA here is from genome assembly GCF_028583685.1 of Petaurus breviceps papuanus. Classification (NCBI taxonomy): domain Eukaryota; kingdom Metazoa; phylum Chordata; class Mammalia; order Diprotodontia; family Petauridae; genus Petaurus; species Petaurus breviceps. The sequence continues at coordinate 34,133,510 of NW_027185712.1, forward strand.
ATTGGATTCTGTTTATGGTTGTTGTTCTCTTTCATTCTGGAAGAGGACAAAAATGACATCACTGTTTTGAAGTCAAGTTATGTCCAATTGTAGCTGATCAGACCAATACAAGCTTGGAATGCTCTACCACAGGTTGGGCACAAATAATCCAGGTGAACATTTGGGGTGGATTCTCTAAATCTGTGCATCTTGTATTTCTTTTGGGTCACTTCAATTCTGCTTTTCTCATAGAGCACAGCACCTTCTCTAATGTGGGCACACCATGATGGGTGGTCCTGTGTCAGTGTCTCCCATGTTACACAATCAATTCTGAAGTTCTTCAGAGAGATCTTGAGAGTGGCTTTGTATGACTTCTGACCATCATGTGAGCTCTTTGTGTGAGTTCTCCATAAAATGGTCTTTTCAGCAAGTGCATGTTTGGCATTCAAGCAATGTGGCCAGCCTATGGGAGTTGTGCTCTCTGCAGTAGAGTTTGATTGCTTGGCAGTTAAGTTCAAGAAAGGGCCTCAGTGTCTGGTATCTTATCCTGCCAGGTGATCTTCAGAATCTTCCTAAGACAATTCAAATGGAATCGACTCAGTTTCCTGGCATGGTGCTGGTATGGTCCAGATTTCATAGGGATACAACAATGAGGTCAGAACAAAGGTTCTGTAGACCATTAGTTTGATAGTCTAATATTTCTTCCCTCCCATACTTTTCTTCTGAGCCTCCTAATCACTGACATAGCTCTGGCAATGCGTGTGTCAACCTCATTATCAATGGTATGTCCCTGGAAAGTATACAGCTGAGGTAAGCTAATTTATCCACAGTAATCAAAACTTCTCCATTTGCTGTAACCAATGGTTCCACATATGAATGGTGTGGTGCTAACTGGTGGAGCACTTGTGTCTTCTGGGGGTTAATTATTAGGCCAACATAAGCAACAAGCAGCAAAGAATCAATCCATACTTTGTTGCATCTCAGCTTCCAAAGCTGTATTGAGTACACAATCACCTGCAATCAAAATAATCATGTGCCAACCCTCCCTCCACTTTAAGCTTGGCTTGTAGCCTTTTCAAGTTGAATAAAATTTGCCATTAGTGCAGTAATTGACCTTGATTCATCCTCACTGAAGGCATCTGACAGCATGGCTGAAAACCTTATGCTAAAAAGTATGGAAACAAGCACACAGCCTAGTTCCACTCCACTGGTGACTGGAAAAGTATAAGAACATTATTCATTATCCAGAACTGGGGCAAACATGCTGCCATGACATTGTTTATACATGAAATTGTATTTATACTTTAAACATAAATTAGGTGGGATCCCACCCACCTAGTTATCAAGCATGCAGTGGGGGGTAGGAGCAAATCTCATCACTCAACCAAGCCCTTAAGAGACTGACTGACCTTTTCAGGGGTAGGGTTTTAATAGAGATGAAAAGAAAAGGGTGGATCACAAATTAATAATTAGTTATTAATATAATAGTATATTAATTTCCCTCGACCCTATGATTCCATGAAACCCATACAATTACATGCTATGTTCAAGCATTTCAGTTGTGTCTGACTCTTCATGATCCCATTTGGGGTTTTCTTGGCAAAGATAATGAAGTGGTTTGCCATATCCTTCTCCAGCTCATTTTATACAGGAGGAAACTGAGACAAACAGGGTGAAGTGACTTGCTCAGGGTCACACAACTAGTATATATCTGAGGTCAGTTTGAACTCAGGAAGATGAGCCCTCCTGACTCCAGGCCCAAGACTTTATCCACTTTGCCACCTAGCAGCCCAATCACTTGCTATATTGTTGTTGAGGCATTTTGGTCATGCCAAATCTTTGTGGCCCCAGGGTTCTACTGAATTAAGAGTCCTATAAACCATAGAGCAACAGAGATTAAGTGAGGGCTGCAAACTTGCTAGTATATTTTTATGGATAGGCTTTTAGCCAATAAGAGGTTTAGGTCTTAATTGCTTGTGAGACTTCATGTGACGTTCAAGGGAATCCATTTACTTCAATCCCAAGGTCAAAAGATACACCTGCAATTCTTCAAATATTTTGAATTGGATATTGAAGTGAAAATTGAATCTCCTCTAGGAACACGAAAAGGAGGTAATGATAGTGATTGATTTTGAATTACCTAAATGCAGTTGCTGAACTATATAAAACAATTACTTCTCTCTACATGATTGGAGAGGGGGTTAAGATTTGATTTTACTTTTCCAAAATCCTGCTTTCCCCTGCTTTTCTGCTATATATATTTCATAGTATGAGTGGTTTTGTCTAATTACATATAAACACCTTGAAGGTAAGGATTGCTCTATTTTTGTCTTTGTAATTCCATAACTTTGTAACTCATCATAGCAGCTGACATGTAAGTACTTAATAAATGCTTAATTGATTTATAGCACTACCCCCCAATCTTTTTTCCAAAGATATTTAAAGCTTGAATATAAATTCATATTTTTCCTCCTCAGTTATTAACCTTCATTTAGGTCCCCTGGAATTCAAACACAGTTGATAATATACACAGCCCAGGAGAGTTAACCTTCCCCTAGCAATTGTAAAGGAGGAATTGGAATTAATGCAAATCAGTTCAGACTGATGTGGAACTGATGAACAAGAATGAAGAAAGGTGAGAGGAAAAGATGGGCAGAAATCCAAGTCTCTAAGAGAACATAAAATAACCAATAAAAAGAATGAAGAGTTAAAAACACATTTTAAATCATTACATGTTATGGCACATGAATTAACTTTAGAACAATGCATTTTAATAGGTGTAATTCAGTTATGAGCTGCCTTGAGATGTGGTGAGAACCACTGGAAAAGGAATTGGAAAAAGTTTAAATCAAAAAATCATGATGCTTTCTGGCATTTGTGCAGGAATGATTTCTAGAATAATGTCATTTCATAGCTATAACTCAAACTGGGTTTTACTCTATTGGTTTAACTGCAGCCAATCTAAATTTTAGAAAAAGTCTTTATAGAGTTCAGTCTCACATGATAGCAGTTCAAATCCTTTTTTAGGGGAAAATCAGTTATGATTCTTTTTTTCCAAAGGACAGACTTTTATAGAATCAGTAAAAGGAATAGAAGCTTCAGAATTTCCAACCCTGTGCCTTTGAGGATGGAACGGATTATTACCCCAGAAAAAGAGCAAAAGGGGACATAGAGCATTTGCATGGCATAGAAAGTAGGGGGCAGGGAGGAAAAGAAGACCTCTTGTTGTATGTAAAAGGAATAACTTTTTTTGACCCAAATAACCTCTGGAGTACTGTTTTACACAAATGACACTTAAAATAATTATGATTTTCTTAATTACAAATAACTTTTGCAGAGAGTTACTGGAAGTAGGTAGTAACTAGAAGCCTCAGTATTTATCATGAACCAGCAGCTATAAATGAAGAGTTGCAACACCCCTTTCCTCATCCCTACTCCCCATTCCACCCCACAGCTCCTGCCCATGAGAGTGGCCCCACCAAGGACAAGAGTATGTCTTCACTGTTTAATACAGAGGGATATTCTTTCCAGAGGTAGAAAAATAGGTTTATTTTAAAAGGGAATTTTATCCAGGATTTCAGTACTAGTAAAATCCCTGTGCCCCAAATTGGCAAGTTGTTTTATTCCTTAAGTGTAAGTAAACTAAAAAATTCTTTGTGGGTATAGCTCTCTTTCTGGAGGAGAATTCTCTAAAGGAATCGTCAAATCACATTTATTATCATAGACCAAACTTAAATCTGGAAGGGACCTTACAGGTTATTTATTTGAACATCCTATATTAAAGATAAAGTGCTATCCATAGGATTAAGTAACTTGCCAAAGGTCATGTATTGGTGAGGTCAGGATTAGAATCCAGGCCTCCTGAGAAACCATTTCTCTCCTTGAGCTGACTCAACCTGATGTGGAATTCTATAGTAAACCAGAAGGATGAGAATACAATTTTATTTCATTTTATTTTTTACCATTGAGCTGCAATAGCCTTTGAATTTGTGCTGCTTCTGATCAGGTACCAGGTACTGAACCCCTTAGTGTCCCTGGCAATTTAAGGCTTAAGTTATTCTTGACTTGCCAAACTGCATTGTTGGAGGAAGTTTTCACACTGGAAGGGGTTTCCCCAGAGTCATGGAATCATAGAGCTATTGTACCTCCCTCCCTTCAACCACACTTTCAAGAATTCTTTATATTGCTATTTGAATGAGTGGCTGGCTAGAAATAACAGAGGGGTTTCTGAGAAAAGATTTGTGTAGGGATAAATAGTTATCTAAAGGGAAAGTTAAAAGAAGCTACTGAAAAATATTCAAAGACATTATATCTAGTAATGTAAAAGTATGGATTCTATACAGACTGAGTTATTAATATAATAATAATATAATATTCTGCATTACACATTTTTTTATTTGCTCACATTTGCACTCATTAGTTCTTAAGCCTGAAGAAAGAGCTAGAACAGCCTAGAATTCCTGTTCTGAGTGAGATCTAGAATATTTTTTATGTCTCAGTAGAGAGATTAACAAAAATAGTCTTCAACTACTATCTCTCTTATGCTAGGATAGACATAAATTGATTATTTTAAGATAAAATGTTAAGGAAAGTTTATAGCACACATGAAGCATCTAATAGGTTTTTCAAAACATCTGTAACTCCAGCTTTCATGCTTAGAGTTTGGAATTTAGGAACACAATATGCACGTTTATGCAAAATATTATGCAAATTCTCATTGTGCCACTAGCCCTGGCTAGGTTTAAAAATTTGACTACTCCCTGGTTTTGCCTAATCTTAGCAATTTTTAAAGGGTATGATCTCTTTGCTATTCTGCTGTGTGATATTATGCCTTCTCTTTCCTTTCTAATCTAACCTTATAGCCTCACTCCTTATTTTTATTAGTTTCTTGGTATACTCTAAGGGATTTGCAAAGCAAATCATGTCTATTTTTTATTTTGAATGATGATGGGATGATTGCCTCTTTAAATCTCTATTTAAAATGGATTTTTAAAAAGACAAATGCTTAAATTCAACTTTTACTGACATTTTGGATTATAAAGAAAAAATGATCAGATGAATTTGCTTATCTCATAATCATGTATTTGTATATGATTTAAAGTGACAACTTGCCACAATGTCCTGACCTTGAAAATGACAAAAGAAAAGCCAGGATGCCTAAATCAATGCTTCTTAGCCACATTCATGTGACACCCAATATTATAGGGCAGCAACATCGGGGAGCTCTGCAGGTTTTCAGGAAAGCCCCTTTTTCTACCTGGTCCTAGAGTAGGGTTCAGGCCTCCCATGTAATTATCATCATCATTATTGTTCTTGTGACTGTCATTTTATCATAAGCATTTCCATAGCACTTCAAACCATTCTCTCAACAAGTTCATTTTACAGATGCAGAAAATCAGCCAGGGAGGTGTTAAGTGCTCCAGCCTTTTACCTTTAGTGTGTGTGTGTGTGTGTGTGTGTGTGTGTGTGTGTGTGTGTGTGTGTGTGTGTGTGGGCACGCACGAATGCTTCAAATGTACTTCTTGTAAACGGCATATTGGAGGATTCTGGTTCTTAATTCATTCTGCTATCAGCTTCCATTTTATGAGAGAGTTCATCTCATTCACATTCACAGTTATGATGACGAACTGTGTATTTGCCTCCATCCAATTTTCCCCCAGCTCTTTCCCCTCTCTCTCCTTTTACCCTGTCCCTCCTCACCAGTATTTTGCTTCTAACAACTGCCTCCCTCAATCTGCCCTCCCTTCTAATAACCCCTCCCCATCATTTATTTTCCCCTTCCCTTCCTACTTTCTGTAATATAATGCCAAGGAAAGGCAACTTCCCAAGGTTCAGAATACCAGCATAGGTGCTCTCCATTTTATTCAGTGACAAACCAAGAACAGAGAAGATCAAAACATGACATCATTCAAAATACAGCATTTATTAAGTGTGATTAAATAATCTCCAAGTACTACCCCACCCCAGGACCTTCCATTCATTCAATCAATTACAAAGTCCCTGTTCTAAATACTACTCCACCCGTAGGCTATACCTTCATTTAGTCCACCACAAAGCCCCTCTTCTCAAATGGAGATTAGTTTCCAACCATAAGTAAAGTACATTCATTTGTTCAATCATAGAACACAAAAAGGTCAAAAGTTCCCCACCCCTGGATCACAATTGAATCTACCCCAGAGTTACATCAAGTTTAAGCACAGCACTTAATACCCAAATGGAGGTCTTTTCTTCATCTTGACAGGAGGCAAGTTCTCAGCAATCTTAGTTCCTGGGGAGACAAGGCTTAGCAAGGCCACAAGATACATTGCCAGTCCCTTCATTAATTCATCCTCTGTCTGCAGAACAGTCCTAGAACCCCTGAAAATATTAGCAAAACCCTCTCCCAGGATTTCTGTAAACATACAACAAGAAAATCCTTCTTCAGGGCTTCTGAACCAACAGAAAGGTTCCCAGACCCCTGCAACAACAGTACTGTCCTTCACCAGTGGACAGCATTCACTCTGTCTGCAGGACAGTCTCCAGACCCCTGCAACAACAGCACTGTCCTTCACCAGTGGACAGTATTCACTCTCTGTCTGCAGGACAGTCTCAGGAGCTCTTAGCCAACAGCCAGGTTTCAGGACTTCTTCAACAAAAGGACTGTCTTTCACCAGTGGACAAATCTGGCAAAACAACATCAAAACAGACAGACAAAGTACCAGCAAAACAGCCATGTCTCCTCAGTCCTTGGCAGCTCCAGGGGCAGGTCTCAAAAGTCCAGGGCAATTCAAAGTGGCCCCCAGCAATTTTCTCAGTCTCTCTCTCTGCCTCCATGAGGTGCTGCTTCCAAAAAGTTCTTCTGCCTCTCTCTTGTGTCTCTCCAAATCTACGTCACCAGCTCCTCCCAGTTCAGGACTCTCTTTTCACATCAACAAGTCCATCCCACAGGTGGGATTAACAAGCTCTGGGTTTTAACACAATCAATTTGAAAACCAAGCCAATACAGGGGAATCTTTAAATGCCATTACTATCACACTTTCCTGTAGTATAAAATAGATTTCTTTACCCATCGAGTGTGTATCTTATTCCCTCTTTGAGCCAAATTTGATGAGAGTAAGGTTTTAATAATGCTCACCTCCTCCCTTCTTTCATGTTTCTTCATGCAATATAATTCCCCCCTTTTCCTCTTCTCTCAGTACAATCCATTTTTTACCCCTTAATAATTTTTTATCATCACATCAAAGTCAACTTGTACACACACACTATGTCTAAGTATATACCTTCTAACTGCCCTCATAGAGATACAGTTCTTAAGAATTACAATATCATCTTCCCATGTAGTGGTGTAAACAGTTTAATCTTATTGAATAGCATATGATTTTTGCTGTTTACCTTTTTATGCTTCTCTTGAGTCTTGTCTGTGATGATCAAATTTTCTGTTTCATTCTAGTCTTTTCAGCAGGAAAGTTTGAAAGTCTCCCATTTCATTAAATATCTCTCTTTTACCCTGGAAGACTATACTCAATTTTGCTGGGTAGTTGATTCTTGGTTGTAATCCAAGTTCATCTGACTTCTAGAATATAATATTCCCAGTCCTCTGATCCTTTGATGTAGAGGCTGCTAAATCCTATGTAATCCTGACTGTGGCTCCTTGATATTTGGATTGTTTCTTTCTGGCTGTTGACAGTATTTTCTCCTTGACCTGACAGTTCTGGAATTTGGTTACAATAGTCCTTTCATTTTGAGATTTCTTTTAGGAGGTGATCAGTAGATTCTTTCCATTACTATTTTACTTTTGATTCTAGGATATCAGGGCAGTTTTCCCTGATAACATCTTGAAAGATACTATCCAGGCTCTTTTTTTGATCATGGCTTTTAGGCAGTTCAATAATTCTTAAATGATCTCTTCTGGATCTATTTTCCAAGTGAGTTGTTTTTTCCAATGAAGTATCTTATATTTTCTTCTATTTTTTTCATTCTTGTAATTTTGTTTGAATGATTCTTGATGTCTCATAGAGTCATTAACTTCTACTTGCCCAATTCTAATTAAGGAATCATTTTCTGCAGTTAGCTTTTGTACCTCCTTTTCCATTTGGCCAATATAGCTTTTAAAGGAATTGTTTTCTTCAGTCAATTTTTGTGCTTTCTTTTCCAAACAGCTGACTCTTTTTTCATAATTCTCTTGCATAACTCTCATTTCTTTTCCTATTCTTTCTTCTACCTCTTACTTAATTTTTTGAGCTTTTCCAAGACGATTTTTTATGCTTCAGACCAACTCATATTCCCCTTTGAGGCTTCACATTTTGACATTGTTGTCTTCTTCTGAGTTTGTATTTGGATCTTCCCTGTCACCATAGTAACTTTCTATTTTCAGGGCTCTTTTTTGTTTTTTTGCTCATTTAAAAAAAAAATGAGCTCTGCTTCTAAGGTACAGCAGGGTCTACTGTCCCAAATTTCTTGTGCTGGAAGCCAGGGACATGGTCACTGGCTTTCTGCACTGGGGCCTCAGGTGCTGGCCCCTAGCCCATTGCATTGGGGTGACCCAGCCTAGTCATGCCTGTTGTGCCCTGAGTTCCAGGGCTCACAGTTTTCCTTCTCCACTGGAGCTAGAGGCTTCAAAATTGGCCTCCTTGACTCAGCCCTGCTGAGTCAAGACTGGAACCTCACTTGCTTATCTGTACTATGGCTAAGAGTCTCTCATTGACTTGCTCAGACACTGCCTGTTCCATTCCCCTTTCACTCAAGTGAAACAGACATTTCCTGAAGTTCTTCTAAGTTATCTTGGGCTAGAAAATTGCTTCACTCAATCTTTTTGTGGATCCTGTCACTCCAGAATTCTTTTATAGACTTGATTTAACACTGTTTCTGGGGAAAATTGGGGAGAGCTCAGGCAACTTCCTGTCTTCCCTCTGCCATCTTCTAGGATACTCTATGTATAAAACATGTACAGTAGTTCTTTTTGTGATAGTTAAAAATTGGAAATTAAAGGGGGGTAGGTTTCCTTCCTTCTAGGGAATGGCTAAATAAAGTGTGGTATATGACTATAACAGAATATTATGCCACAAAAAAATGATGAAATGGACAATTTCGAAGGAAACTGGGGAGACCTTTATGAACTGATATAGAATGAAGTAAGTATAACTAGAATAATAACATGATAACATCATAGAGGAAAAATAAATTTGAAGGACTTTAGAATTCTGATCAACACAGTAATAAACCACAAACCCAGAATAGCAAAGATGAAACACACTACCCACCTATCTCATGACAGAGAATGATGAACTTAACAGTACAGAGAAAGACATATTTTTTTTGATAGGGCTAATATGAGAATTTATTTTGCCAGTCTAAATACTGAGGAATTTGTTCTTATGAGTTTTTTTTTAATTTGCTCAACTGGGAGGTGCAGTAGAGTAGTAAGAAAGACAGAATTATAATTTTCCTTTTAAAAATACTTTTTGCTTGTTAAGGAAAGTAATAAACATACCTGCTACAAAGTCCTGCCCTATTCCTCTATCTGGATTACTCCTCAAAGTCATTTTTCTCAATACACACTCCCAAATACAGCCTCTTCTTGAAAACCCGTCCCTTTTCTTGGCTGGAAATAAAGAGGTAGTTCCAGTTTATAATGTTTTGGGTGCAGTATCCTACACCTTTCGTGCTGCCCTAAACTTCTTCTCCATATTCCTTGATCAGATCCTAGTGATCCTTTATTCCTCACTTTTCTTGTCTGGGTTAGGGAACCAGTTGCCTGACTACAGAGACTTTCAATCTAATTCCTGGCTCTGACCTATAAGAACTCCTCCCCTCTTCCCCCTTCCCCACCATGGCACAATACTCCCAAGTGATTAAATGTAATTGGGAAATATTTAAGAAAATACAGTAGAACATAGAAAATAGAAATACATGGTTTTCTAAGTCAATATGTGGCCCCCATGAATCAAGTGGTCTTTCTATTTGGGTTTGAAACCACTGTACTACTGACATCTCTGACACAGTCATTTAGCTTTCTTTGAATGACTTCAAGTTGGGAAAACACTCTAGTTAACTTGGATTGTTAAAAAAAAATTTTTTTCCTTACCTTGATCCAAATTAGCCTCCCTGCCAACAGCATGGTGTTCAGGATGTGCCTAGTGTACAGTCTCTCCCAGACTTGTGGGCACAGCAGGTAGTCTCTGTCAAGTATCACCTCCTGATGGTCTCACACAGATGCTATTAGTTACTCAGAGGTGTAAATATACTATTTGTGGAGCTCCTCTTGATTTCCGGTTTCTGGCTTCAGTGGAAGTCCTCAGCTGAGATATTTAGTCCTCATAGAGAGAGGAGTGGACTCTCTTTGCTCTTTTAAACTGAAGCCCAAAGACTCTTTCAGAAAAAAATGCAGAGACTCCACACACTTAGTCTTGAGATTATAGAATAAGTCATCCAGTTGTTTTCTCCCATAAGAAGTGATCTGTTGGGGGCGGCCAGGTGGCTCAGTGAGTAAGAGCACCGGCTCCAGTGTCGGGATGACCTGGATCAAATCCGGGCTCAGATACTCAGCACCACACCCAGAAATAATAACTGGCCGTGTAACCTTGAGCAAGTTACTTAACCCCAATTGCTTTAAAAAAAAAAAAAGAAGTGATCTGTTGGTTTTTCCAATCCTTGACTAGAATGTGTATATCCTTGCTAAAAGAGGATTTCTTACCCTGGGCATCATGCTCTTGGAACACAGAGGCACCTTAGCTAATGCCTTCAGATTTGTCTATTTTCTTTTAACCTCCATTTCCTACTCACTAAGGGCAGGGTGGAAAGTAAATCAGAGACAGTTATGCTTTCAATACAGAGATGCTTTATTTAGCTTCTCTTTCTCTTGATCCTTCTGATAGATGAAAGAAGGGAAAAAAGATCTAAGAGAAAGAAAACTGAGAGGCAGGGCAATATTTTTCTCTTCTCCTTTGGAAGTATTTCCTCTGTTAACTTAGAGGAAAGAAAGAGAGTTCCTATTCTGCGGTTATGGAGGAAATTATATTTATGACTGAATTCAAGTAAAACCATAGAAATGGGGAAGTGGGGAGCCATATATAAACCTATAGGTTTCAACACCAAAGCAAGTAGATAAAAAGAAGAGCCAAGAGATTTTTTTTCTTTAAAATCACAATATAAGCTACAGTAACTATGCATATATTCGAAAAAGATCTATTAAGACTCTGTTATGTACAAGGCAGTAAAGACGAAGTGCTACACCAAAAGGCTATACAGGAATTTATATTCTACAACAGGAATACAACCATGTACAAAGACAAGCAAATAAGTACAGGTAATTTGAAGAGGGAGTAAACACTGACAACTGAAGGGTGGGTAAATGGATAAAATGGGATATAACCAAGATGAAATGGTATTTCAAGTGAGCCTCAGAAAATTAAATTTTGGAGAAGAGATGATAAGGCAGTACTTTCTAGCCATGGAGAATAACTTATGTGAATGCAGAGAGACAACAGAATCCTGAGCTTGAGAAATAGCTAGTCAGTTCGTTTAGACAAAACAAAGAATGGACAAAGAGGAATAATGTGAAGTAAGGCTTGAAAGATATTTTAAAACCAGATTGTGGAGGACTTTACATGTCTGAGGAATTTATGTCTTCTCTTAGAGTCAATATGGAGTCATTGAAGATTTTTGAGCAAGGGAATGACAAACATCATGATAAGATGTTTTCCTTAGATTATTTTAACAGTTGTGTGGAAGATAGATCAAAGAAGTGAGAGAAGGTGGTCTTCTATTCAAAGAAAAAAGACCAATTAGAAGTCACAATATTTCAGACAAGTGGGGATAAGGTCTGAACTGGGAGAATGGTTATGAAAATAGACAGAAGGGCACAGATGGGAGAAATTTTAAAATTTCTTCATTGCTTTGAATATGGAGGGCAAAGGAGAAAAAGTTAGGGATGACTCTGAAATTAAAAACATAAGTGCCTGGGAGCCTGGTATTATTCTTATTTTAAAAAAGGAAAATTTAAAGGAGGAAAGAGTTTAGGCAAAAAAATAATGAGTTCAGTTTCAGATATAATACTAGATTTAGTGCTTGAAGAGACATTATAGTTCTTCTAGTTGTACCTTCACAGGATCGCAGAATTTAAGAATTAGAATGGTTTAAAAGAAAGACAGATTGGATTCAAAGAGACCAAAATTACAAGGGAATTACAATAGTCCAATCATTAGATGACTGAACAAGAGTGGTCAGGTAATAAAAATGTCAAATTGTACTCTCTTTGAGTTATTATGATAATATAATAATTATTATAAAATATAATTATAATCTCTTTGAAAAGTTTACTTTATAGCCATCATGTGACCATTCAATTGCTTCTTCACCATTTTAATAAAGTTTTTTTTAAGAAAAAGGTAAAAACAACAGGGGGAAGGTGGTACTGTTCAGAAAGGAGAAATGGGGACCCTCGTTGCTTGAGCTTTGTAACACTTTTAAGATGTCTGAGTTTCTGTTTGAAAAGAGAACATAAATAAAGTCAACCCCATCCAAAATCCTCTTTATTGGTTGTGGATCAACAAGAGTTTTAAACAAACAATTTTTAAAAATGAAATGCAAAATATTAAGGAATGAAAGAGCACAGGATTTAGAGTTATGAAGATTGATGGGTCCAATCCTGTCATGTCCTTTAAAAGATGATGAACCTGAGGATCAGACTTGTTTAAGGATTCATGGGGAATAAAGCTGAGACTCAAACTCAAGTCTCAATCCCCAAATAGAAAGGACTAGAATCCTGGGGAAACCATAATATGCAGGAGAAATAAAGCAGAGACACAGGATTTGTGCTGGTAGTATGTAAAATATCATCAGGAATACATAGGACAGTTCTACTCATTTAAATAGGTCTGTTTACAGATGGCTTCTTAGAATGGAAAGCAGGCTTCATGAGGTTTTAAGATGTCATATACAAAGAAGGAAGAAAACAGTCTAAGTCTACTGAGTGAAATATTGAAGCAGCTGGTGGTTCAGTGGATAGAACACTGGATCTGGAGTCAGGAAGATCTGCATTCAAATCCAGCCTCAGACATGTCCTCGTTGTGTGACCCTGGGCAAGTCACTTAACCTTTGATTATCTAACAAAATGAATCCACTGGAGAAGGATATGACAAAACACTCCAGAATCTTCGCCAAGAAAACCCCAAATAGGGTCACAAAGAGACACTACTGAAAAAAACAACTGAACAACAAAAATTATGTACCAGGCATGGTGCTAAGTGGTTTTTATAAATATTATCTCATTTAATCTTCATAACAGTCTGCAAGGTAGGTGCTATTATTATCCCCATTTTATCGTTGAAGAAAGCAAGACACATGGAGGTTAAGCAACTTCCCCAACTCACACAGCTAACTAGCAAGTACTTAAAGTCAAATTTGAACTCAAGTCTTCCTGACGGTGAGGCTGGCGCTCTATCCATTATGGCACCTGCTGCCTCTGCAAGGGATAAAGCCTGTATTTTAGAAAGATATGTTCCCTCCCCCCCCCACAAAATAGTATAGTGAAGAATCCTCAGTGGGATACAAATAGAAGGAGAAAAAGAAGAATTATTATTGTGGGAGGTTCTACACTCCCACTTGGACAGAAGCAAATAGGGGAGTAGTTTAGGAAACAGATCACAAAGCTCCCAGGCTGGCATGACACAGCAGTGATGGGGAACTTCAATTACCCAAACATCTGCTGGAGTCTGTTCTCTGATCAAAGGAAGGCAGCCGATAACCTTCTTCATTTGCCTTAATAATTTCATTCTTCACAAGGTGTTTGAGAGGGAAACTGCTGTTCTGAGTAAGATTCTTATCTCCAGTGAGCAATGTGTTGTCAGGAAGAAATGATGAAAACCTCAGGGTGTCAAATCCGTAACAGGGGAGCCCAGGTGAGCAGGGTCTGACACACACCTGGGATTTCAAGAGAGCAGTTCTCAGAGGACTCAGAGAAAGGGCCGGTAGCATCTACAAAGCCATGGGCATGGAATCATTGAAAGAGCCCTGGATTGGCAATCGGTGCGATCCCAGCCCCCAGCTAACTGTGTGACCTTGGTTAGGCAAGTCACCTGACCCCTTTGGGCCTCAATTTCTTCATCTGTAAAATGGGGAGGTTGGACTGAGGGTATTTAAGGTCCTTTTCATCTCTAAATCTATGTTCTTATGAAGCAAGTAGGTGGTCCAGTGGATAGAACACTGGACTTGGAGTCTGGAAGACCTGAGTTTAAATGATGCCTCAGTCATGTATTAGCTGTGGGACCCTGGGCAAGTCACTTAATCTATTTTTGCCTCTGTTTCCTCAACTGTATATAAAATGGAATAAAAATAATAGCACCCACCTCCCAGAGTTGTGAGAATCAAAGCACAGAATATTTAAGTGCGTTATGCAATGCCTAGCACATAGTAGGTGCTTAATAAATTCTTGTTTCCTTTCTTCCTATGATCCCATGGCCTAAAGTGTTATAAAGGAAGTGAGGGATGGGAAATTAACAACTAAAATTTGAAGACAACTACAGAAACAAGTCCAATGACAAGGAAAAACTATTGAATGTGGCTACACAGGGAACTCACTGACCATCTCAGATCAAATAGAAAATGAAAGCAGCTAAATGAATAGAGATTAGTGTTTGTTCCTATAATCATGACTACAAGGAATGCTGGAGCTCAGGATAAGCTGGGGCTGCCTAGGAATGCTGCAGACAACACAAAGGGCCTGCCAGCTCCATTGTGGGTCAGAGGCTTAGACGGTAATAATTGGCAGGCAAGACACTTACTACTCAATTCCCATTTTGCTTCTGTCTTCTCTGCAAAATAAATGGATTTTAGGCAAAGAAAATAGAGAATAAAAAATGTTTAAAAGGAAGCTGAAACTCAATTATCTTAGAGGAGTCTAAGAGAGCATCTAGCTTCCCTTAATTACTTAACATTGTTAAGCCTGGAGAAAAGAAACCCAAAGTTATTGAGAAAACAACTGGCAGATGTAATTGCTAAACCACTCACTGTAGGTGGCCTTTCAGAGATCCTGGAAAATCAGAGAAAATGCCTCTAAAAGACTGGAGTGAAGCAAATATTGTACTGATTTTGAGAAAAGGAAAAGAAAAACCATTGACTGTCAAGCTGAACTTTGATCCTCAGGAAAAATTCTAGGTAGTTTATGAACAGTTAGAAAGAAAAGCTATGATCACTAAAAGCCAGTATGGATTCATTAGGAATAAATTGCTCCAAACCAAATTCATTTCCTTTTCTGGTACAGTCACTAGATTAGTAGGTTAAGGAAATTCTATAGATAAGCATATCTATATTTATTTTTCAGCAAAATATTTGCTGTCCTCCTGGACAAGTTGGTAAATTATGGACTCAATGATAATTCAGTTAGGTCAATTCAAAAGTAGTTGAATGACAAAGCCCCCAAAGAGCATTGATTCATGAGTCAATGTCATCTTGGAGGCAGGTTTCTAGTAGTGGGTCTCAAAGAACTGGACTTGATCCCATTCCGTTTTTTAAAATAAACACACAAATGTATATATATATATATATATACATATACATACTCTACAATGCTTATTTTATTTTTTTAAGTTCAGAATAAAATAAATTACATATTTATACATATATATGTAATGAAGAAGGAAAGAAATTACATACAAAAAAGTATATACTAAAGTCTACTGGATATATGTGGGTAGCTAGAAAGGGAAGGGGTTTGGGGAAAAAATATTTGGCTTCCCTTTGTGAAAGTAAAGGTGAGATAATTATAAATTCCCTGGTGAGATTAAAGGAATTTATGGATATAAATATATAAGCCTTAGGTCTGTTTTAGAACCTCCTTTAGAACCCTTCAAATTTTTTCATATGAAGAAATGCCTCCCTCTGTCTCTCCCTCTCTGTCTGTCTCTGTCTCTGTCTCTGTCTCTCTCTGTCTGTCTCTCTCTGTCTGTCTCTCTCTCTCTCTCTCTCTCTGTCTCTCTCTTTCTCTCTCTCTCTCTCTCTCTCTGTCTCTCTCTTTCTCTGTCTCTCTCTTTCTCTCTCTCTGTCTCTCTCTTTCTCTGTCTCTCTCTCTCTCTTTCTAACACACATACACACACACACACACTTTTTAAACCTTGAGTTTAACTCATGTGGGTTACACTTATCTTTAAAATATTCAGAAAGGGAAACTATGCAATTGGCAACATATTTGCTTATTTCCGATTCTGTTATGCTGGCGTTGCTATTCAGTGACGTCTGAATCTTTGTGACCCTATTTGGGGTTTTCTCAGCAAAGATGTGGTTTGCCCTTTCCTTCTCCAGCTCAATTTATAGGTGAGGAATTGAGGCAAGTAGGGTTAAATGACAAGCCCAGAGTGGCACAGTAAGTGTCTGAGGCCAGATTTGAACTCAGGGAAAGGAGACTTCCTGACTCCAGGCCCAACACTCTATCCACTGTACCACCTCATGCCACCTTGCTGTTCCATTCTGTTACGCCCTAGACGATAATATATTCATTACATGAGTACTCAGAATGAGAGTTTCTAATAAGGAACAAACGTGGGTTAATTAAAAACATATCATGTCAAAATAAGTTAGTTGCTTCTTTGATTGTGATTACCGATTTGGTAGAGAAGCAAATAAAGTAATTGAAGAGACTTAATTTAGATAGCAGCTTGACATCCATTCCCAAGACTGTCTCCCAGAAACAATGAGTGCTAATAGCACAAACTAAATTAAACCATCAAAAAGGATAATTCAAATCCATAGGATAACAAATCATGGCTGTTCTGTAGTAAAAGGAATGTGGTCAGTATCAGGACTAAAGCTCAAGTAAGGAAGCTAGATAAATTTACCTTCAGAAAGGCAGCCTAGAATGACCCTCAAAGTGGGCATTAGGAAGAAATCTGGAAAGCTAATTGAGGCCTCCGAAGGTCTATGGCAGCATGCAGAAGTTGGAGAAGTAGCCATGCAAACAGTGGGTAGCTAGGGAGGGCCCTGGCAGGAGGGTAAAGCATGATGTCTGGATAGACCAGGCACATAGTAAATGATAGGAAGTTGGAGCTAGATGCAGTTGAACTGGGATTCAGAGTAGGATTCCTGTACCTAAAAGCACTGGCAGGATAAGAGCAGGGCCATATTAGCAAAGAACTGAAGTATGAGAAAGCTGTCAATCAAGGGGCAAGGGAGAGACATACAGATGCCAATACTAAAACTGAGGTAAAAGGGGAGGAACTAATCAGAATGGACAAAATCAGACCAGTTACTAGAACTATGGTACAAAATTAAGTAGGACAAGTAGGCGGGCACAGTGTAGTGGGTATGGTGATTTTATAAATTAAATTTTTAAGAAGAGCCAAGGCACTATGTTAAACCCTTTACAAATGTTATATCATTTGATCCTCACAACAACCCTGAATATTAGGTGCTATTATTTTCTCTATGTTATAGATGAAGAAACTGAGGCAGATAGAGGCTAAGTGAATTGACCAGGATCACACAACTAGAAAGTGGCTAAGACCAGATTTAAACTCAAGTCTTCCTGACTCCCACATCCACACCTAGCTGAGGATCCCTTTCTCTTCCGGTATTATAGTTCAGATTGGTCCCAGGTGCTACATAGCAGTAGCAGTAGTAGCAGTAGTAGCAGCAGCAGCAGCAGCAGCAGCAGCAGCAGTAGTAGTAGTAGTAGTAGTAGTAGTAGTAGTAGTAGTAGTAGTAG
>NW_027185712.1:34151172-34215701 GCF_028583685.1 Petaurus breviceps papuanus
AGTAGTAGTAGTAGTAGTAGTAGTAGTAGTAGTAGTAGTAGTAGTAGTAGTAGTAGTAGTAGTAGTAGTGGTAATAGTAGTAATGGTAGTAGTAGTAGTGGTAGTAGTTGTAGTGGTAGTAGTAGTGGTGGTAGTGATGGTAGTGGTACTG
This sequence comes from Petaurus breviceps papuanus, assembly GCF_028583685.1. NCBI lineage: Eukaryota > Metazoa > Chordata > Mammalia > Diprotodontia > Petauridae > Petaurus > Petaurus breviceps. The sequence continues at coordinate 34,151,324 of NW_027185712.1, forward strand.
GTGGTACTGGTAGTGGTGGTAGTGGTAGTGGTGGTTGTGGTAGTAGTAGTGGTGGTAATGGTAGTGGTGATAGTGGTAGTGGTAGCAGTGGTAGTGATACTGGTAGTAGTAGTGGTGGTAGTATAGTGGTGGTAGTGGTAGTAGTAATAGTAGTAGTAGTAGTGTTGCTGTTATTGTTATCATTATTGTGCCACCTTCAAAGATATGGGAGAAAGCACATAATTAAATTAAAAAGCAAAAAAAAATTAGAAGAAAGCAAGGACCAGCAAAGAACAAGGATTTGGAAAATTTCTGGGTATCTACATGTGGTCTAAAAATAACAAAAACAAAGTTGGAACAAAGGAAGAGCATTTGGCTTACATACTACTCATATAAAGAACAACAGAATGGTTACATCAAGGGAGGTAACCAAAACTTTAACTTGTTTGCAAAATGTGAAAGTGGTAGATCCAGACAAGATTCATAGATATTAGCTCAAATGCTTCAGTGAAGCATAAATTATTATCAAATTATTTAACTAGCTTCTTCTCTAATACAAGCTTGATCTCAACTTTCTTAACAAAAGAAATACATATTTATTACATATTACATATTTATTGATAAAGAATGAGAAAGAACACCAGTGACTTCTCCAAATATAAGCCAATTATATGTGTCACCCTGTTACCAAAGTCCATTGATATGGCACTCTGTTTCTATTGGTGGAGATAAATGATTTGCCCAGCATGAGGGCCCAGGAGGAGTCATCAAGAGCAGGAGAGAGATTCAGTTCTTCAGTCTTTGAGTGTCTTCAGATTTTGAGTTGCCCTAAAGTCACTCTAGGGGCTTCTGGCAAAAAGATGTAAGATACCAACCCCACTTCACATTGCAAAAGGAAAAGACTCTAGGAAGAAGCAGACATGAGAAGAGCTGACAGTTTCCATCATCTCCCTAACCCCAGCTTGATAATCTATCTAGTGACTTTAGCTTGTACTAGTCAAGATCTGTAAATACTTAAAAGAAAACAATATACTAGCTGAGGAACCAAAGGGGTGTGTCAGAAAGTCCCAAGGGTAGAAAGAACAACTCAATTTCAATGCAGTGATTATTAAACAGGCCAGGAAACATGAAAGCACCTTAGCATTTACAGCAAGTTTATTAATAATAACGAGGACTTCTAAAGTACTTTTAACGTTCACAAAATGCTTTAAATGATATCTTATTTGATCTCCTCAACAATCCTGCAGAGAAGGTGCTATTAGTGTTGTCTCCATTTTATAGATGAAGAAACTTAGGCTGGGAGAGCCTGTGACTTGCCCAGACAATGAGTAGCTGAGGCAGACTTTGTACTCAATTCTTTATGACTCCAAGACCAGGACTCAAACTACCTGTGGTGCCTTGCTGCCAATTGATTATTGTCTAAGTTTCTGACTCTGGTCTAAACTCATAGCTTAGTCAGGAGCCACAAATAATTTTTAAAAGGATGTGAACATAGCAAGCATTCTAGTATTGGAAAATTATTCTGCATTTAAAAATACTCCACTACCATAATGTCAAGTACAACTAATTTAAAATGTATAATTTTTCAAGGAGAAAGATTAAACTCATTATGGTTCTACCAGTATTAAATCCATTATCATCTCTCTTGCATAAAACTACATTTGGTTTCCAAATTAAAGAGAGTGCCAAAACAAAACACCTTATTAAGCATACTTGGCATATAGATGACATCAAGTTTTATGTACATAGATGACATCAAGTTTTATGGCTCTACTAAAAAGCTACTTAATTCATAGAAACTTTCTCCACAGTATTAAAATGTCATTGGGATTCAATCAGTATAAAATTATTCATGTGTGTCAGAGAAGAATATAAATCGAAAGTTTTAAGCTTAAATCCAAATGTCAAATAGAATCCATGGATGAAGGCAATACTTAAAGTTATCTTGATTTTCTTCACACTGGACACTTATAATATAAGGCCATGGCTGTATATATTAAAGAATGGTGGTCATCCTGAAGTCAAAACTGAATGGAAAGAAGACATTTAGAAAAAGTAACGCTTCTACAAAAAACAGTCTTAACATATACTTTTGACAAAATAAAAATGGATGACAGTGACCATTTTTATAATCTTGCAATATATGAATAAACCATGAATGTAGAGCTGAGTCAAAGGCTTTCTAATAATCAAAAAAGGCAGCAGAAAGTATGGGACTTGCAGGTGTCTTGATCGATAATTACTGAATCAATCATAATAATACGTTCCTAATATGTTCCCCTGGGATTTTCTGGCAGCCTTTTTTTGCTTCCTAGCTAATCTAGAAATAAATATTTTTAGATTTTTCTTTCATAGCACAAAGTTATGAATGTTTCATATATTAATTACTATTAATAATATTATTATTGAGGCAATAAAGATGTCCACTCTCTCAGAAGAGGAAACCTCTAAGATCACATCCTCTTCTCCTTCACAAGGATTTCATTCTTACCCTTTCCCCTTCCTCATGCTCAAGTTGTTCACCAAAACAACAAATTCTGCCTTCATATAATATATGTCTTGATAATGAAAGCAACATTTGGACTCTAACACAAGCCCCTCCAACTTTAACTATGATATACAAACGGGGGAATATTCTCTTGACCAAGGAATTAGAGTAGCTGGAAATGTATGCCTATAGGTTGGGATAGCAATTCCCAGGGCATTCTGGCTCAAGAACTAATTGACTCTATAAAAGGTCAGCCTCCCTCCTTCCCTCTTAAAGGAGAGAGGAAAGCAGATGTTTCAAGAAGGTTGAGAAGTAAGAAATGACAAGCAAAGTGAGACAAGAAGTGAGAAGCAAGCAAGTACACTGAGGGGACAAAGACAGGAGTCCCAATTTAAGAGAAAAGGCTACTGCTGCATGGTCACAGAAGAGGGGTGGGGGTGGAGAGGACATAGCCAGGTGAGTAAGGGGCTGTGGCCCACCAATACCTCTACCTCCACACTCAAGCAACTTCAACTGTGAAGCCAAGAAAATGGAGAAAATTCAGAGGATTCTGTGTCATATTAAGGCTGTTTCATATAGGTTGAGTACGTAAGCCAGATAGAGCGATGGAATGCTATGTAACTAAAACCCAATGAATTCTAGTTGCACCTTCTCTGTCTCTTTTCTCCCACTCTCTCATTCTTTCTCTAGGGAGAGATGAAACTGGTTTACCAATCTTTGTTCATTAAGAATCTGTTTCCTGTTTTGCTGTTGGCTTTAAAAGAAACTGATTTCTCCAAGACTAGAGAGGCCATTTATTATATTATTGATTTATCTGTGTCCTTGGGGTAAATGCCAAGGGGTCGGGGCAAATAAGTGTTGAAGTACCCAGAGGGAGAGGATTATAAGTGTTTTAAAGCTAAAGAGATGCTCTTGTAAAATTTGAAGGACTAGAGCAGTAAGAGAGACATTTTTTTTCTCATAATTTCCCAAGAGTGAATCTCAACCAATAGCTGGGCCTTGGTGCACCTGAGCCAGCAGTTGGTAGTGGGGAGGAGAAGGGTAGGGATTTTAAAAGAGCAGAGTGGGTCTCTTGATGCGATTGCCTCAGGGACTTCTGATATTCTTTTGACACTTTCTTTTATAAAAAAATTTTCTTTATTTTTTTTTGTTACATTTTGAGCTCTGAGCTGTCTCCCTCTCTCCCTAGCAATCCTGTACTAAAAAAGGTCAACATTGTACACAAGATCTATATGTGAAACCATATAATGCATACTTCCATTTTTCTGTTCTTTCTCTGGAATTAGATAGCATCTACTCTCCTAGGTCCTTTGTAGTTGACTAGAATATTCCTCTTGCTCAGGATAGCTTAGTCATTCGCAGTTATTTGTCAAACAATATTGCATTACTGTTATACAGTGTTCTCTTGGTTCTGCTCATTTCACTGTATTTATTCAAGTCTTTCTTCTAAAAATTAACCTGTTCATCATTTCTTACAGCACAGTAGTATTCCATCACAATCCAACACAACAACTTATTCAACCATTCCCCATTTGATGGGCATTTCTACAGTTTCCAGTTCTTTACCACCACAAAGAAAACTGCTATAAATATTTTAAAACATATAGGATCTTTTTTCTCTGATCACCTCAGGAAATAGACCTAATAGTGGTATTGCAAGGTCAAAGGGTATTGGCAGTTTAATAACTCTTAGGGCACATCTCCAGATTGCTCTCCAAAGTGGTTGGATCAATTCAAAGTTCCACCAACAGTATATTAGTGTCCCAATTTTTCCACATCCCCTCCAGTATTCATCATTTTATCATTTTATGCCAATAAATCATTTTAGCCAATCTTATAGGTGTGAGATGATATTTCAATTTTGTTTTAACTTGAATATCTTTAATAAATAATGATTTAGATCAATTTTTCATATGTCTATATGTAGTTTATATTTCTTCTTCCAAAAGCTGCCTGTTCATATACTTTTACCATTTACCAATTGGGGAATGACTCATATTCTTATAAATTTGACAACGTTCTCTATATGCTTGAAATATGAGGCCTTTATCCAAGAAATAATTTTTTAAATTGCCAATTTTCTACCTTAGTTCTAAACTTGGCTACATTGATTTCATTTGTACAAAACCTTTTTAAGTTATTATAATCAAAATTATCTATTTTACATCTGATAATGTTCTTCTCTCTCATTTATTCATAAATTCTTCTCCTGTCCATAAATCTGATAGGTAATGTGTTCCATGCTCTTATAATTTACTTACTATTTCTCCATTTATGTCTAGTTCATGTATCCATTTTGACCTTATCTTTGTAAAAGGTATAAGATATTGACCTATACCTACATTCTGCAAGGTTGCTTCCAGTTTTCCCAATAATTTTTATCAAACAGTGCATTCTTATCCCAGAAGCTTATATCTGTATGTTTATCAAACACAAGGTTACTATATAATTTACAACCATATATTGTATATCTATTCCACTGATCCATCCTTTAATTTCTTAGCCAGTACCAGATAGTTTTGGTAATTACCACCATGCAATACAATTTAAAATCTGGTACTACTGGAGCTCTTTTACATTCTCATTACTTCCTTTGACATTCTTGACCTTTTGTTTTTCCAAATGAATTTTGTTGTTATTTTTTTCTAGCTCAACAATTTTTTTTGGTAATTTAATAGGGATGACTGAATAAGTAGATTAGTTTTAATAGAATTGTTATTTTTATTATATTGACATGGCCCATCCATGAACAATTAATATTTTTTCAATTATTTAAATCTGACTTTATTTGCATATTTTAGTTTTATAACTGTTCATATAGTTCCTGGGTTTGTCTTGGCAGATATACTCCCAAGTATTTTATATTGTCTATGGTTATTTTAAATGAAATATCTCTTACTCTTTCTTCTTACTGCACTTCGTGGGTAATATATAGAAATGCTGATGATTTATGTGGGTTTATTTTATATCCTGGCACTTCGATAAAAGTATTGTTTCAATAAGCTTTTTAGTTGAATCTCTTGAATTTTCAATTACATCATTACATCACATACAAAGAGAGATAGTTTTATCTCATTGCCCATTCTGATTCCTTTTTCTTCTCTTATTGCTATCATTTCTAGTACAATATCAAATAATATTGGTGATAATGGACATTTCTTGTTTCAGTCCTAATCTTATTGGGAAGATTTGTGACATCCTCATTACAGATAATTTTGTTGATGATTTTGGTAGAAACCCATTATTTTAAGGGTGAAAATCCACTTATACCTGGGTTTTCAAGTGTTTTTAATAGGAATGAATGTTGCATTTTGTCAAAAAGCTTTTTCTACATCTATTGATATAATCATATGATTTTTGTTACTTTTGCCATTGATATAATAAATAATGTTAATAGTTTTCCTTATATTGAACGAGCCCTGCAGTCCCAGAATAAATTACACTTGACCACAATGTGTAATCTGTGATATATTGCTTCAGTCTCCTAGCTAGTGTTTTATTTAGGATTTTTGCATCCATATTCATTAATGAAATTGGTCTATAATTTTCTTTCTTTGTTTTTGCTCTTCCTGGTTTAGGTATTAGCACAATATTTATTTCATAAAAGGAGTTTCATAGGAATTCTTCTTTGCTTATTATTCCAGATAATTTATTTAGTTTTGGAATTAGTTGCTCTTTAAATGTTTGGTAGAATTCACTTGCAAATCTGGTATTTGCATCTGGTCCTGGTGCTTTTTTCTTAGGCAACTCATTATGGCCTGTTCAATTTCTTTTTCTAAAATAGGTTTATTTAGATATTCTATTTCCTCCTGTGTCAATCTGGGCAATTTATATTTTTGTGAGTATTCTTCCATTTCACTTAAATTGTTAAATTTACTAGCATATGATTTTGCAAAATAACTTCTAATAATTGCTTTAATCTTCATTACTGGGCATATTCCCCCTTTTCATTTTTTATTCTAGTGATTTGTTGTTTTTTTCTTTTTAAAAATCATGTTAGCCAATGGTTTACCAATTTTATTGTGTTTTTTTTTGTAAATTATTAATTTGATTATTTTCTTATATCCAATTTTATTAATCTCACCTTTAATTTTTAGGATTTCCAATTTGGTGTTTAATTGGGGATTTTTAATTTATTATTTTTTTTGTTTTTTTAAATTGTATGCCCAATTCATTCATCTATTCTTTCTGTATTTTATTAATGTAAGTATTTAGAAATATAAATATTCCTCTGATTACAACTTTTGCTGCATCCCCTAAGTTTTGGTATGTTTTCTCATTATTATTATTCCCTTCAACAAGATTGTTTATTGTTTATGTGACTTGTTCTTTAATCCACTCATTCTTTAAGATTTAGTTATTTAGTCTCCAATTAATTTTTAATCTGTTTCCATAGTCCTTTATTAAATGTAACTTTATTGCATTTAAAATGGATGGACTTAATATTTCTGCTTTTCTGCATTTAACTATAATGTTTTTATTCCCTAATGTATAGTCAATTTTTGGAAAGGTGCTATATACTACTAAGAAAAATGTATATTCCTTTTTATATTTTGATATTTTCAAGACAAGAAATATTAGGAGGAAGTGAGTACTTGGGACAATGTCTTCCGCAAGAGTGTGGAAGTCAGAGGAAGAAATTAGTTCTCCTGATCATTAAGCTTTCACCTTGTATGCCACACATCACTGAAAGCAAATAAAACCCACTGTTAGAAGAAAGCACTAGACAAGCAAACGTCACCTTGGTGTATTAATTCCTCAGAAACCTATTTCCGTATACCTTCCTAGAACAAGACCAGAGGGTCTAACCAGGGATGACAGAATCAGTGAAAACAAAGCCTTGGGAGGCAGCAGGTATAGTGGAAAGAATACTAGTCAAACAATCTGAATTCTAGTTGCAACTAAAGTACTCATATGCTACATGACTTTGAATGAATCATTTATTCTCCAAATCTCTGTTTCCTCAGTTATAAAATGGAGATAACACTTCTACTAAAAATTTCATTGTATTTGCTGTGAGAATCAGACAAGACAAAGGAAATAAAAACCTTCAAAACCATGAAGTGCTGTAAGTGTGAGATAGTATTAAATTACACAGCTAGATGGCACAGTGGATAAGAGTGTTGGGCCTAGGGGAGGCCAGGTGGTTCAGTGAGTAAGAGCACTGGCCCCAGAGTGGGGATGACCTGGGATCGAATCTGGGCTCAGATACCACCACACCCAGAAATAACTGGCTGTGTAACCTTGAGCAAATTACTTAACCCCAATTGCTTTAAAAAAAAAAAAAAAAAGAGAGTGCTGGGCCTAGAATCAGGAAGATTTGAGCTCAAATCTTGCCTCATACTTAGTAGCTGTCTGACTCTGGGCAAGTCACTTAATCTGGTTTGCCTTGATTCCTCACTCTCTTACCCTTCATATGCAATCTGTTGTCAAGGTCTGTCTCTTTTAACTTTGTAACATTTTCCCTTCTCTCCTGTAAAGTGCCACCACCTTGGCACAATCACCGCACACCTGGGTTACTGATATAACCTTTTGCTTCATCTCCCTACCTCAAGTCTCTCACCACTACAATCCATCCTCCATTCAGCTGCCAAATTGATCTTCCCAAAGTATTGGTCTAATCATGTTATAACCCCCACACTATTCAATAAACTCCAGTGACACCCTATCATCTCCAGAATCAAATAGAGAATATTATATAGCATCAAAACTTTTCATAATCAACCCCTCCTTTCTTTCTTGTCTTTTTATTCCTCTCTCCATCCTCCCACCCCCCCCCAAAAAAAAAAAACTCTTATACAGTGACACTGCCTTCTCACACAGGCACAAGGCACTCCATCTCCAGACTCCAGGCATTTTCACTGAATGTCCCCCATGCCTAGAATTCTCTCCCTTCTCCATCTCCACTTCTTGACTGCCTTCAGGTCCTAGCTAAAATCCCACCTTCTACAATAATCCTCTCCTAATCTCCCTTAATGCCAGTTCCTTCCCTCTGCTCATTACCTCCAGTTACCCTGCACGTACCCCCATTAGACTGTGAGCTCCTTAAAAGGAGGAACTATCTTTGGCCCTTTTTTGTATCCCAAGTACAGTGGGTACTTAATAAATACTTGTCAACTAGCTGCTTGACTTTCATTATGATTTCTGTTAATGACACAAATATTTGGATAAAATTCTGTTGACACAGAGATGATTTAAGAAATTCTTTTAATTTTGCTCCAAAATAATATATCTGCTTAACAAAAGAGGCCAAAAGCTAAGTTGTTTGGAGTGTACAAAATTGCTGCTAACAGATGTATGGTGGTTGCCAGGCAACATCATGCATTGTTATTTCCTCATCCCAAATTCCCAATTCACAATAAAGGTCCTCAGAGTGAATCTGTTGTTCGTGGTGAGCTAAATACCATTCTTCTTTGTAGCCATTCAATTTAGAAAAGAAATTACAACATACTGTTTAATCAACATAAAGTGATGTGTTCAGAACATTTAACATCTTCTCACAATGTAGCTTTGTCCTTAATTTACTTTAAACTTTCCCAGGCAGACCTTCTCTCCTCACCCTTATCCCCATCCCCATTCATACACACACTTTCAGAATGGGAGATATAGCAAGGAATGTTTAGTTTAGCAACATTAACTCCATCTTTATTATCCATATTATACAGGAAAAGAAATTCTAGTGCAACTGTGGTGAGTTATTTCCATACATTTGCAGCTCCTCTACAAAAAGCATATACTTGCAACCTACAAGTTTTTAATTTAATCCTAACAGCATTTACTATCTGCTACCTGTAAAGCCCTGTAATTTTTATTCCTGATAGCTATTTGCCATTTTTAATTAATTGTGTAACTTAAACTGACCTTGGGATATTTTAGGAGCATATTTTTGCGGTACCCCACTGAAGATTGCAGTATTAAAGTGTTTAGTTCAGAGCACCAGGTGCTTCCGTCCAGGCCTTGAACCTAAAACAAACTGGCAATACTCCCATAGAAAGAAGAGAAACAAGGATATAGCTCTCTGCATAGCAAGGCCTTGGATAATTGCTGAGAAGTTGGAAGAGACTACTAAATCAATATACAATACAGTAGAAGCTCATTTACCTAGACAGATTGGAACCAAAAGCAATCTGTATAGAATAAAAGCTCACAAAATTAGAGTCATTGTAGAGGAAGACTAGAATGGGTGAATAAATAAATATTTTAAAAGAAATGTAATTTTATTTATTTACAGTACCTATAGTAACAAAGTAGGATAACAAAACATTGAAGATGTAAAAAATATTTGTGACTGGCATACCAAATACTTTCATGTAAACCAGACTTCAAAAAATGCATGGGAAAAAAACAGTACAAGCTATTGGGCACCTAGGATGCAAAGGAAAGAATGATATGTAGGAACTTATGAAGTGACCACGTAAAAAACTCAATGAAAGGTGAGTGATAAGTGGCACAGGAGAGCTTAATATTCAAAGAGATTCTGGGCAAATCACATGGCAAGAATGACACAATGGGCAAAGCATTTGACTTAAAGATGATCTCATAACACTAAAAACCAGTTAATTGGAAGATAGGAAACAGTGAGAGGAGTCAGTGGTCTGCCTGGTCATTGGAAGAAAAATGGCAAACACAAAGGCATTAGTACTGACACTCTGTGGATCTGTACTCTGACTCTGTTGAGCAACAATAGTTTTTCCAAAAATATATGAAAGAGTCTGCAAACTATAGACCAGTGAAATTTACTTTGATCTTTGACAAAAATCATACAATATTATCAAAGAGGTGGCTAACAAACATCTAGGGAAAGAAGATCACAAAGAATCAGTATGACTTAACCAAGGTCAAGCCATTCCATACAAACCACTGGACTGGCATATCAGGGGAATGCTGAGGATTGACTTTGCATAGGTTTAAGCAAGGTGCCTGATAAAATCTCTCATACTATACTTGTCAGTCAACAAACATTTATGAAGTGCCTACTATATGCCAGCCTTTCAGCTAAGTGCTGGAAATATAGAAAGACATTACCTTCCCTCAAGAAACTTATAATCTAGTAGGGAAACAACCTAGAGAGATATAGGCAACGGTCAATTCTACCTTAATAATAACTCTCTTGGATGTCCCCCTTCTCTTTTCTGACACTGTCACAACCCTGGGGCTCATCATTTCACTTTTGGACTATTGCAATAGCCTTGTTGGTCTCCCTGCCTCAGGACTCTCTCCAATCTAGTCCATCTTCCACTCAACTCTCAGAGTGCTTTTTCTAAAGTACATGTCACCCTGCATGTTTAAAAAACTCCAGGGATTCTTCATCTCCTCCAGGACAAAATATAAAAACCTCTGTTTGGCTTCTAAAGCCCTTTATAAGCTGGACTCTTCCTGCCTCCCCAGGCTTCTTGTACCCTCTTCTCCCCTTTTTTCACTACCACATATTCCATGATCGAATGACAAAGGCCTCCTTGCTGTTCCTCTCATCTGACATTCCATCGTCTGACTCCTTATGTTTTTACTGGCTATCCCCAAAGCCTAGCTAAGTCCCAAAGACATCTCTCCCTCCTCATCTCCATCTCCTGGCTTCCTTCAAATGCCAGCTAAAATCTCCCCTTCTACAAGAAGTCTTTCTTGATCTTCCTGTTTTTGCACTCCACCCCCCTATCCCCTTACCCTCACTCTCCCCCCACATCCCCCTCCCCATCTACCATAATGCAATTACCTCCCTTCTGAGATTACTTCCAATTTCTCCTATATATATTTTGTTTGTATGTTGTCTTCCCCCATTAAACTGTGTGCTCCTTGAGAGCAGGGACTGGTTTTTTTTTTTTTTTTGCCACACTGTGCCTAGAATATAGTAGGCACTGGATAAATACTTATTGAGGACTTGTTGATTAGACAAAATATGATTAGGTTTATTTGGAATTAACTGAATGACTGGACCCCAGGTGTAATTCAGGTCAGTGTGGAGACTCAAGGATCTGTCCTTGGTCCTGAGATTTTAACATTTTTATTAATAGCCTGAAGGCACAGGTGCCACAATAATTAAATTTGCAGAAGATATGAACCTTGGGGGCAGCTAGGTGGCACAATGAAGAGAGCACTAGCCCTGGAGTTAGGAGGACCTGAGTTCAAATTTGGCCTCAGATACTTAACACAAAAACTAGCCATGTGACCTTGGGCAAGTCGCTTAACCCCAATTGCTCTCCAAAAAGCAAAAAAAAAAAAAAAGATATGAACCTTGAAGAGTTTGTTAACATATTAAATGACAGTCATGATACAAAAATTATATCGATGGGCTAAGGCATTGTTCTTGCTGTTCAGTAATGTCAGACTCTTTGTGACCGCATTTGACGAAGATCCTGTAATGGTCTGCCATTTCCTTCTCCAGCCAGTTTGGTTTCACAAATGAGGAAACTGATGCAAACAGGGTTATGGGATTTGCCCAGGGCCACACAGCTAGTAAGTGTCTGAGGCCAGATTTGAACTCAGGAAGATAAGTCTTCTGAACTTCAGGTCTAGAATTCTATCTACCAAGCCACCTAGCTGCTCAAGATTGCTAAGACATTGGGCTAAATAAGGGGTGGAAAACCTGTGGCTCTGAGGCCACTTGTGACCCTATAGGTCTCAAGTGTGGCCCTTTGATTGAATCCAACTTGAGGGCTTGAGAGCCACATGTGGACTCAAGGCCACATGTTCCCCACCCCTGCTGCTAGATCTAATAAGATGAAATATAATTAGGACCAATATAAAGTATTGCATTTAGATTTTTAAAAAAATCAACATCACAAGTACAAGATACAGAAAGCATGGCTAGACAATAATTCATCTGAGGAAGAACCTGGGAGATGAGTGTGTCACAAACTCAATAATATCAATAATGCAACACAGAAGCAAAGAAAATAAGGTGATCCTGGGCTGCACTGAGAAAAGTGTCTACTAGAGGAGAAATGCCCTGATCTGAGTATTGCATTCAGTTCTAGGTGACATGTTTTAGGAAAAGAATGATGCTAGAAAACATTTGTGACTGTGACTAGAATTGTTAAAAGGTATTAAGTCCATGCTAAATGAGAATTTGTTTGAGGCAACTAGGGATATTTAGCCTGGAGTGACACGACAGTTGTCTTCAAGTATTTGAAGGGCTAGCTTATGGAAGCAGAATTATTATTGACCCCAGAAAATGAACAAGGAGAAATGGGTGGAAATTTCAGACAGGTAGGTATAGGCTCAACATCACGAAAAATTTCCTAAAGATGAAAGCTCTCAAAACATAGAAATGGCTAACTCAAATGGTAGTGGAGCCTTTGTCCTAAGAACTCTGAACATCTCCTCCTTGTAATCTTCTCTACATTGTTAATATCTACTAAGAGGCAAATTTGCTAAGTAATACCCAGCTCCTGTTCAAATGATTCCAAATTCCAAATTAGCAAGGAGCCTTGGGGGATCATGAAAACCCAAATTTTCAAAAGTCTCATTTACAAACCATTCCTAACACCAAGTCTCAATATAGCACCAGGAGTATTTGTTCTCATTCTCAAATGGATTCTTTTTTAAAGAGTATTTTATTTTTTCCAATTATATGTAAAGACAATTTTAATATTTTTAATAAAGCCTGGAATTCAAATAGATTCTTTTAAAGAATATATCTTCTTTTATTGTCTTTCTTAATCTGGAAAATAATTGGTCTGTGTAAAAAAAAATCAAGAATGTCCTTTCACTGACAGACAGTGATAGAATTCTCAATTTCAAATCAGGAGATCAGGGTTCTAATACTGGGTTTAGTACAGTGTCTCTCTGGGCCTCAGTTTCTATATTCTATAATATATCTATATTTCTATATTATTATATAAATAAAGGGTTTGAAATAGATCATCATTTTTTTTTTGCCGTTTGGAGGGCAATTGGGGTTAAGTAACTTGCCCAAGGTTACATTGCTAGTTTTTGTGTGTATGTGTTAAGTGTCTGAGGCTGGAACCGAACTCGGGTCCTCCTGACTCCGGGGCCAGCGCTTTACTCACTGTGCCACCTAGCCACCCTGAAATAGATCATCATTAAAGTGTCTTCTGGGGGCAGCTAGGTGGCATAGTGAATAGAACACCAGCCCTGGAGTCAGGAGGACCTGAGTTCAAATCTGGCCTCAAACACTTAACACAAAAATTAGCTGTGTGACCTTGGGCAAGTCACTTAACCCCAATTGCCTCTCAAAAAAAAAAAATAAAGTCTCTTTTGCTTCCAACACACTATGGCTAAATCTCCTTTGATGGCAGAGACAGATAAAACCAGCATCAAACACAGGGAATATCCTACCGTTTCCCTGCCAACAAAAGGATTTCTACACCTGGAAGAACAAGAAAGTATAAGGGGAGAATGTAATCAATCACATACTAATGGCCTACAAATGAATGAGAGTATTCATGGAGGCATGAGGGTAAGATATACACCAGAAGAAAGACTGGGACCATAATTGGTGTTCTGACATTTTAAGAGAAGAGAAAAAAAGTCTCAATTTGTATATTTTATGGAGTCATTCTAAAACATTTTGGAAAGAAATCTCTAGACAGTGACTCATCACTAATGACTTTTTCAATTCCTAATTGCTATGGATATCTAGTGGCCTCTGACAGCTAACTGGAAAGCATAAAGAAGTTGGAATGGTTATGACTATTGGGACTATAGCTGTTTCTAAACAATGCCAGACATTTAGATAAAAGCTGAAAACCCAAATCAGAAATCCAACTAGGTCACTTCCATGATGTTAAATCATTCCGATACTTGGACAAAACCAGTCTTAACAATAACACATTTCCATAGCTATTTAAGTTTTATAAGGCATTTTCTGGATAGCAGCCCTGTAAAGTTACCTACTTCACAGTTCATATATTATTTTCTCCTATTGAGAGGTGCAGCAACTGAAGCTTGAAGAGATATAATGACTTGCCCAGTATTCTATAGCTACGTGTCAGAACTGGGATTTGAACCCTGGGCTCAAAAGTCTTTATACACCTCACTGCTGCCTTCTCCACCTAGCAGTCTTCACCCAGAGGTCCATGTTGAGCTTCTAACTGCCCAGAGAAAATAAAATCTAACCAAACTTTGGGACAGAAATCTTGTTTCTTGTTTTGGTGGTGCAAATGATATGATACATTTAACACAGCTCTTCCTTTCTCCAGTGTAATCCTGGGTTAGGTGAGGCTATGGTAGCAGAGCCCAAGCTCTAGCAGGTCCTGCCAAGTTGAGAAGGCTTTGAATTTGGTCCCCCCGGTGGACTAGATGATTACTTCTTGGGAATCATTCAAGCTAATTTTGAAGAGACTCACCACCAGGTTGGCTGCAGGGGGTATGAATTTTCCTGTTCTAGCACAATTTCACCTCATGGAGTCATCAGTACCTCTAAGTACACACTAAGGATTGACTGCTTCATAAAGTACTTTAGCAAGATGCCAGTACTTATTTTTGATGCTGTCACACTCTAATACTGATGTTTAATCCTTAGATAATCTTAGTGTTTTTTTTTTAACGGTACTGATTTTAATTACTTGACCAACAGTCCAAACAGTAAAATATAAGTTCCTTGAGGGTTGGACTGGCTGACTCTTATATCTGTATCCCTAAACAGTACCTGGAACACAGTAAGGATTTAATAAATGCTTCTTGATGGTTATTTTTTTTTTACCTTTTGGAGGGCAATTGGGGTTAAGTAACTTACCCAAGATCACAAGGCTAGCTTTTTTTGTGTGGGTGTTAAGTGTCTGAGGCTGGAAACGAACTCGGGTCCTCCTGACTCCAGGGCTGGCGCTTTACTCACTGTGCCACCTAGCCGCCCCAATTGATTATTCTTTACCTTGGATTCTGTTACCTTGCATTTTCAGCAACAGAACGAGTTGAGGAGTAGCAGAAATATGTCCATTTTTAAACCTAGACTTGCTACTACACTCTAGCCATGCCAACACTGTCAACACCAAAAAAGCAAATCAGTTACCATCATTTTGGACTCAGTGGTGAATAATAATACCACCTCTATTGTTCTCAATACCATGCCTCATTTAAATTAACTTTGCAATTCTATACAGGATTAGCAAATTTCCTCAGACTGTCAAGATGCAGGCAATCAGTCAATAAATGTGAGGTCAGGCTGGGTGTCTATTTCCTCTACTAAGAAATCAGGCTTCTTCAGATGATGCCCTTAACACAGTGCCTCCAATAAACTCTTCTTCCTTAAGTACAAGTTGGATTAGTTGGCCTTACAGCACAGTGCCTGGCATCTAATAGGTGCTTAATAAATGCTTATTGACTGGCTGCTACAGAACTGAGTTTCTGTAATTCTGGAATAACTGTAGTTATGAAATAGTTTCCAATGAAACCTGCATTAGTAAAGTACAGAAGGCAGAGAAGCTCATTAAGATGTACTAAGTGAGAACAATAGTGACAGCCTATCTCTCCAAGGCAGGGTAGCCAGTAGCCAGAATTTAAAAAAAAAAAGGCAAGAAGAAGCAAGACTTAACTGCTAATGATGAGCTGAGCCCTTATGGCTGTACTTAAGCCACATTTCATAATGCTACATGAGTGAGAAAAAAAGATAGCCTTCACAGCAGGGAATGTGGAATCTGGTATGCTTCACTGTCTTCCAGCACTCTTAGGGTCCACGCCCTCCACTCCGAGCTGTATATATTCCCTCATCTCTGTCTCCTGGCATCCCTGGATCCCTTCAAGTCCCAGCACCTATAAGAAGTCATTCCTCTTCTGTCTTTAAACTAGTGCCTTCCCTCTCTGTTCATCAATTCATCCTGTACATAAGATGATTCATTAACAGATTCTGTGCATCTATACAGGGTGTCCCTAAAGTCTGAACACATAGGAAATCTCATGAACTATGCATATTTTCAAGAAATGAAATGAATGAAATTTTCAACATTTTACTTAATTAGCATAAATTTTAGCAATGACAATTTCATATGGAATAAAAGCTTTCATTAGCTGTTGGGGACTATTTTCCATATTAATGAGATTGATTTAATTTAATCAGTTAATGAGGTCTATGTCTTCCTATGAAATCTCACTTATGCTAATTAAATAAAATGTTGTTAAAAATTTCATTCATTTCATTTCTTGAAAATATGCTTAGTTGGGGCGGCCAGGTAGCACAGCGAGTAAGAGCACCAGCTCCAGTGTTGGGATGACCTGGAGATCGAATCCCGGGCTCAGACACTTAGCACCCACCCAGAAACACCTGGCCGTGTAACCTTGAGCAAGTTATTTAACCCCAATTGCTTCAAAAAAAAAAAAAAAAGAAAATACGCTTAGTTGCGATTTCCTATGTGTCCAGACTTTAGGGACACCCCATGTACAGCTATATATGTATACTATATCCTCTGTGTGCATATATAGTATATTTATCCTATATGTAGCTTGTTTGTACACAGTTGTTTGCATGTTGTTTCTCCCATTAATTTCCTCAGGAGCAGGGACTGGCCTTTGCCTTTTTTTGTATCCCCTGTGCTTAGCTCAGTGCCTGGTACATAGTAGGTGTTTAATAAATGCTTGTTGACTGATTAAATGGATGGGTGATATACATCCTCATCTCTGTCAACTCCACCTCAGTAACGACCCCTTAAGGCAATAGTTCTCAAACTTTTTGGTCTCTGGATCCCTTTTTATTCTTAAATATTAAAGACTCCACTCCCAGCTAAACAGGTTTTGTTTAAGTGGGTTATATCTATCAAGATTTACCATATTAGAATTTAAAATATATTTTTATTATTGTGAAAATAATAAGTGATACCTCACAGACCCCTCCCTGAAAAGGTCTTAGGGACCCCAGATCACACTTTGAGAACTGCTACTCTAAGGTGTGTCAGGATGACCCTGATGTCTTGTTGGGAAGGTACAAAGGAGGAAATGTATGTAAAAAGCTTTACAAACTTTCAAGACCTGTGTACATTTTGGCTATCATGGGTGTGATTATTGCCACCCACTGATAGCGCCATGAATCCCAAGCCCCTATAATTTTACCATTTATATTCGAATCGGAGTGATGCTGAGTAGAAGAGCTTCTATTTTTAAAAACACTTTCTCTGCCAAAAACTACATGATGTTATTCCTTATATTAACACTTAAGTAAAGGTGGAGAGAGATTATGGTGAATAGGTTACAGAGAAATCTCACGTATGGGGGGAGAAGAGAGAGAAGAGACAGCAAAGGGCGGAGAGAGGAAAGGGAGAGAGGGGGGAAGGGGGTGGGGGAAGGAGAGAGACAGAGAGAGAGTGCGAGAGAGCTTGAAGAAATGTACCAGAGTAAACAAAGAGATGGTCAAAGCTGAAACCAGGCCCCTTAAAGTAAACTGCCACAGGAAACATTAAGAAGGGATATATCCCAAGATCCCAGAAACTCTGGGTTCTCTGGAAATGGCCTTAGGGGCCTAAACAAGAGACTGTCCTCCAACATCCTGGACAAGCATGCCCAGTTTCCCATTGAAAACCTTCAATAAGGAAGAAATGACCAACTCTGAGGCAGTTCACTCCACTAACTATAGAGGTTTTTCCTTACTTAACTATGACTTCTACCCATTGTTTCCGTGTTCTGTTCTCTGGGGTAAAGTAGGGGGTAAAAACCCTATTTCCTTTTCTTTGACAATCCTTAAGTCTTCCCTTTGGCAAGCTAATCATCCCTAGGCCATTTAACCCCAACCACAATTCAGAATTTTCACTAGCAAAAGCCAGTCTGACTTCATTCCAGTCAGTACATTGTTCCTAACTCTGTCTGGACTTCAAAGCCATGTCATCTCTACTGCTGGCTCGTCCTGGAACTTTTCTTGGTGCCTGGGGCCTCTTCCCCTGGAACAGACCACCACATCCATAGCCACTCTTCATGCTATATCCCTCTGCAAGTGACAAGTCCCTCCATTGGTGAGTTCATCCTAGAGCCTTTATTTTGTGGAGGGACCCAGGCTGACTTCATTTATCTACCAGCATTATTCCTAACTTTCTCTACACTACAAAATCATGCCTCCAAGACAGGTTCTTTTATCCTGCCTCCACCCTCCCCAAACTTTTCAGCTGCATTTTGTGCCAGGGCAGGGGCTATCTTTCTTTTTGCCTTGATTTTTGCCCCCAGCACTTAGCATAGCACCAGACTTTTACTAAACACTTAACATGTAGCTAGGTGGCAAAGGATAGAGTGTCAGGCCTGAAGTCTGTAAGACCTTAGTTCAAATTTGACCTCAGACACTAGCTGTGACCCAAGTCACTTAACCCTGTTTGCTTCAGTTTCCTCATCTGTAAAATGAGCTGGAGAAGAAAATGGCAAACTACTCCTGTATCTTTGCCAAGAAAACCCCAAAAGGGGTCACAAAGTGTCTGACAAGACGGGAAAAAACAACCCTCTAAAAAACAACTAATGTTTATTTCCTTCCTTCCATATAAAAACAGAAAACTTCCCTCCTATCTTTTTCATTGCAATATTCCTTTTTTTCTAAGGAGTCATTTTCTAGGATCCTCTGTGTAATTAGAATGATAAAACTTGGCCCTGAAGAAAAAATGAAGAAATGCACCTCTCTTTCTAGGTGGTGCAGTATACAGAGCACCAGGCCTGGAGTCCCAAAGACCCAAGTTCAAATCCAGCCTCAGATACTTACTTTCCTCCTGGACAAGTCACTTAACATCTATTTGCCTCAGTTTCCTCATTTGTAAAATGGGGATAATAATATCATCTATTTCCCAGGATTGTTGTGATGATCAAATGAGATAATAATTACAAAGTGCTTAGGACAGTGTCTGGTACATAGTAAAGGCTATATAAATGGTAGCTAATATTGCTACTATTTACAGGAGCAGGCAGCATTATGGTTGTGTAATATCACAGATATTATCTAGCTCAGTAATTCTGTTGATTAATTTAGTTGCTTTTTTCTCCTCCTTTTTCATTTTTGTTACAATGAATGGTTCATTCCAAAGGGGAGAGGAGAATAGATATATTTGAAAATAACAGGAATATAAAAATATGAGATACCAATAAAAATTAATTTTAAAAAACTATAATAGTCTAGGCTCTTACTGGGAGACTTCAGGGTACTTCTTAGTTTAAAATGATTAAAGCAGAGTTGTCCTGTGTTGTAATTAGCTATAACCATCAGGAAAAAAAAAGTCTTTTGTCCTCAAATCACTCATTATTCTAAAGCCAATTCCAATCAATATGTCCCAACATTGTATCTTCCATGATGAAACACAAGGTCAGGTAGCTAGAAACTCTTCACCCTGGGGATGTTGAAAATCCTTAGGACTGAGAAGGGAACACAATGCACTCTACCTTTGTACATCTTCCTTCCTGAAGTTATTAAACCAGAACTTAATGACATTGCTAGCACACAACAGGGAAGCTCAGCAGAGGTTGGCTTCAAAGATAGCAGCTCGGAATCGGACCAGGTCTTAAAAATCAAGGACTAATTCCTGATTCAGAGCCATTACCCAGCCTTACAGCACAGGTTCTGAAGATTTTAGCATTTTAATGGCATGGTACAATCGAAAGCATGCTAGGTCTGCATTTGAGCTCTGACTCTGCTATTTATTTCCTGTGTGACCTTGGGATAGTTAAGTACACAGGCCCCAAATTCTCCCTCTGTTCACGGAGAACATTGGTTTAGAGAATGTCTAAGGCAGTGTGTCAAACACAAATGGAAGCAGGAGCCACTAAATCACACATAAGGATCTCTGTGGGTTGCAAACTGACTTAGGAAACCATACCTCTGTTTTATTATATTTTTCCTTATTTTGTCAAATATTTCCCAGTTATAATTTAATTTGGTTCAGGTAGCACTCTGGAGTGTTGTAGGCCACATGTGGGCTGTGTGTTTGGCACTTCTGGTTTAAGGTCTCTTAATTCATAATAATGATAATAGCTAACGTTTATATAGGGTTTACTGTGCTAAGCATGTTACAATTATTTCATCTGATTCTCACAACAACCCTGAGAGATAAGTACTATTATTACCCCCATTTTAGAGATGAGGAAACTGAGGCAAAGAGAGGTTAGGTGAGTTGCCCAAGTCTCCCTGACTCCAGACCTGGTGCACCAGTTACTGTACCACCCTGCTGTCTCCTGTCTTGAGTTTACCCCCTATGAAATGCCTTAGATTTTTTTCAGTTTCCTGAAATCCTTCAAAATGTGCTGGCATATTTAACACACCTTCCCCCGACCACCACCACCATGGGAGGGACAGTTTTGAAGATACCCCAAAATCGTGAAGCTTAGTGGAGAAAGCTGGCTTAGAGGTTCCCCCAGGGTTTCATTCCTGCAAAATACTAGCTATGTGACTATGAACAAGTCACTTAACATCTCAGTGCCCCAGGCAACTATCTAAGACTATAAATTGCAGATAAACTGCCAATCAGAATTGACAAAATATTTTCAATCAATGAATAAGTTTTTATTGTTTCCTATATTCAAAGTGCTGAAGATATAAAGAAAAAAAATAAGGCCCCTGAACTTAAGCAGCTCATAGGTGATCCCCTTGGGTGTTCCCTGACATCTAGATGTTAAAGAAATGGGGGAAAGGCAGGGCAATTGGGGTTAAGTGACTTGCCCAAGGTCACGTGACTAGTAAGTGTTAAGTGTCTGAGGTCGAATTTGAACTCAGGCCCTTCTGTCTTCAGGGCCAGAAGAGTCTAAACTCTTCTTAATCTCAAAATCAGATTTCTTCTATTCTCCAAGCAAAACTTTCCAACAAATCATTTTAAGTTTGTTCACCTCTTGACCATAATTATATTCATGCATACATACACTTTGGTTGGCTGAATGATTACAAAGAAAAACATAATTCTTTGCTGATAATTAATGTCTTTACAAAAAAGCACCCCAGAATTTGTCATCAAAGACAATGGTGTCAGTATTTTAAACTCAAAAGTTTTTATGAATAGTGTCAGTGACTAGGCAGCAGTATGATAAGCTTTCATTTTTATTCCTTTCCAGATTGCACTGATGTTCCATCTTTTCTCTATCATGCCATAAAAATCTTTTCACGTCACCTCGGTACTTCTCTCACTGGCAGCTTACTTCACCCTGCAGCTTCTGCCTCCTAATAGTTAGTCCCTCCAAGAACCACAATTTTAAGAAAAATGTTCAGATTATCTATGTCTTTATTCCTTTGCAGCCTGCTTTTCTAACTCTGGACTTTGTCTAACATACCCCAACATGAAAACACTACCTCCACTAGGGCTGGTGTTTTCATTGCTCCAAATAGACTTAACAGCGTGCAATGTAAGGTGTACTTTTTTTTTTTAAAGCAATCAGGGTTAAGTAACTTGCTCAAGGTTACACGGCTAGGTGTTTCTGGGTGGGTGCTAAGTGTCTGAGCCCGGGATTTGATCTCCAAGTCATCCCAACACTGGAGCGGGTGCTCTTACTCATTGTGCTACCTGGCCGCCCCATAAGGTGTACTTTTTGCAGTTTTTCTAGAGAAAAAGAGAGATAAAATGGTCTGTCACTCCTGAAAGTTCTATTTATTTTCCTGATTTTTATCTGAAATTTATCCAATGTACTTATCAATTTTAGACTAATTTCACTGAATATCATACTTTCTGGCTTTATGATGTTAATATTAATAAGTCAAAATTCTGTCACAAGCCTTTCTACTGCATCTCATAACTCCATTTGTCCATATAAACCTGAAGTTTTCTTCTGTCCTTGACATAAGTATTTAAAATGGCCTCAGGAAGAATAATGTATGAATACCTCAGTACTGTGAGAGGAAAGTTTAAAACAATAAAAAGGATTAGGATTGCTGTTAGGGTTTTTTAAATGTTTTAGCCAGAAGAAGAAGAAGACAACGAAGGTTTTACTTGGTTTAAAAGGTTGACAGGATTTAACAAATATGCTCTTCCCAGAAAGTTGAAAAATCTGCCTGATATTCAAAAGTCTCCATAAGTCTACACCCATTCAATCTTACTTCTCAGGTACATCTTCTGCCTTACTTGAGCTGGTCTTTTCATTACTCCATATATACCTTTTTCCCCCCTTTCAATCTTTGTACAAAACACCCTCCCTGCAGCTGCTGTGGAGGCCTCCTTGACTCTTCCAGTCCACACTGATCACACATTTTCAGCTCCTATTTTATTTATAATTAAGATCACATCATTCAAGAGGAATAATGGTTTACGGATTAATGGATTTAAAAGGACCTGGATCATGCATTCAGTCAACAAGCCTTTATCAAGCACCTACTATACACCAGGCACTATGCTGAGCACTGGGGATTCAAAAGGAAAAACAATTGAACAATCTTTGTTCTGAAGGGGATCATGATATAATGAAAGAGACAATGCACAAAGTCATATACAATGAATCTATCTATATACGGGATAAATTGGAGCTAATGAACAGAGAAGGCACTAGCATTAAAGATTAATCAAGGAAAGCCCAGAAACCCACAATCTATTAGAAAGATCTGACACCTCCCTGAGTTACTGTCTCTGGGTTGGAGTTGGACGTTATCCTTCAGGGATCCAGCACAGTCAGGAGAATCACAGGAGCATTTCTTGCCCTCCATTATGCTAAATGAAATGTTTTTCAAAGAGTTGAATTTCCTACATGATGTGTGCCTAAGACTAGTGGGAGATATTCCACCTGAGGTCCGTACTTTAGTGTGAACCTGGGCAAGGATGATCTTACTTGCACTTCAACCCATGATTTAGTGCCTATAGTGTCTATACTAAACTCGTAGTCTACAACTGCTGTGAGGATGGTCATTGGAGCATAGAACAAAGAGAGCCCCACTTCCCCTTTTCCAGGGAACCAGGTAGAGGTTGGTATAATCTTTGAAGGGGGTCACTTTACCTTGAAGCTGCCTGAAGCTATCAACTCAATTGCCCCAAGCACTTTAACTTACATTCAACTTTTTGGCAACTGCCAGTAACTTCCAGCTCAAAATGGCAGACTTCAAAGAAGTCAACTTCAGACCATTCTTGACTCTTGGGTCTCTCTGATTATTAATAAAAGCGTTGATGATTAAAAAAAACAAGATTCAGAAAGACTTCTTATAGAAAATGGAATTCTAGATGAGATTTGAAGGAATACAGAAAGGCTAGATGATGGAGGTGAAGAAGGAGAAAAGTCTAGGCATGAGAGACAAGCTGATGAAAACACTCAAGTCTGGTGATGGAATGTGTGCTTGAGGAACAATGACCTGGATCATCATGGAACTGGGGGGAATGAGAGGAAAGGAGAGTTGGGATAAAAGAAGACTAGAAAGGCAGTAGAGGACCAGGTTACAAAGGGCTTTGAATGTGAAACAGCAGGAGTTTTATTTGACCTTAGAGGTGATAGTCACTAGAGAAATAGTTGGAGCAACATGGTCAGCCCTGGAATTTAAGATCAGTTTGAGAGCTGGATGGAGGATGGACTAGAATGGGAAGAGATTCAAGGAAGGGAGACCACCCAGAAGGCTATTTCACTAGCCCAGGCAGTGATGATGAGAGCTTGCACCAGCATGGGGTCAGTATCAAAGGAGAGAAGGGGACAAATAGGAGAGATGTTACAAAAGTAAAATCAACAGGACTTGGCAACAGGAGCAAATTCTGACTGTTCATGACCCTAAAAAATTCACTTAACCTCTCTGTTTCCTAGGTAATTAAGACTATATGTTTCACATGTTTTTGTTAAATTTTTTTTTTTTTTGTCACAAGAAGATGAGAGAATAGTAAAAACAGACCATGGAGTCAAAAGGCATCAAATGTATTTTTAAAGTGAGGTATTGTCATTATAAACTCCATGGGCTGGGAGCATGTTTAGGCTTCTTCCGTATCCTTATCTAATTACACATAGAAGAGATCTTCAACAAACGCCGATTCATAAGCGATCATTGTACAGACCTTTGAAAGGAAGAAATCCAAGCTATTGACAAAGATGAAAAATGCTCCTAATAACTAATAATTAGAGAAATGAAGTTTAGAGATTCTACCTCATGCCCATCAAATTGGCACAGATGGCATAAAAGGGAAATGATAATTGTTGGAGAGGCAGACAGAAAACAGACACACAGATGCACTGTTGATGGAAGTTCATCCAAGCATGCTGGAAAGCAATTTGGAACTGTCCCCAGTAAGTCACTAAAATGTCCATACTCTTTGATCTAGTAATACCACTGCTAAGCCTATACACCAAAGAGATCAAAGAAAGAAGAAAATTACCCAGATGTACATATATATCTATAGTAGCTTTTTTGCAATGGAAAAAAACTAAAAACTATGGGGGAGTCCATTGATAGAAAGAATGGTTGAACAAATTATGCTTTATGAATATAAGGGAATATAATGACTGCAAGAAATTAAAGAAGGTATAGTTTCAGAGAAACTTGGAAACATCTGTATGAACTTATGCATAATGAAGTGAACAGGATCAGGAGAATAATTTATACAATAACAACAACACAGAAACATCTTTAAAAAAAAAATAAGAAACCTAATCAAAGCAATAACCAAACACTACTGCAGAGGACAGAGAATGACGCATGCTGACCACCTTCCCCCCCCCCCCGCCCCGACAGAAAAGTGATATACTCAAGTTATAGAAGGAGACAAACATTTTCCAGACACAGATACAGTGGGAATTTGTCTTGCTTAACAATGCTTGTTTTTTACAAGGGGTTTGTCTTTTTTTTCCTAATTGAAGAGGAAGGGGTGAGAAGAAGGGGAGACTAAGGATAGAACTGCCCAAAAAAAATGATGATCACTGAAGCATTTTCAAAGGTACAAAAGGAAGGCCAGAAGAAATAGCAGACAAGCAGAACAGATTTGAAAGTAATATGTTGAACTTATATACTTTAAAAGAAAAGTATGCATTTCCAGCTTCTAGTACAGTTCTCTTTTTCCATCCTATAGTATGTATAAAGTATTTTTGTTTTGCTTAGCGTTAGTTAACATCAGAATAAAAAGATAAGTAATCATTGATCAATAAGCACTTGTTGATCAACTGATTTATTGTCCTCCCTAAGAACTCTATGTCAATTTGAATAGTAACAGTAAGACATCCTTCTACCATGGGTGAATTGAAACATGCGTTTCCTTTTCCCAAACCCTCCACTGCTCCCACTTCTGTCACCACCTCCTTTCCTATATAACCCATTTTGGAGCCTATAAGCTATTCCACGCAGGGTGAAGCACATGCTTTCTCGGCATTCTGGAGTCTAAAAACTGTCAAATGTCAGCAGAAACAATGGGAACCACCTCCACCTGGTGGCTACATCCAATAGTGGTGTATTTTTGTGAATAGTTGCTGTGATCTTTGAACCAGTGATTCTTAACCTGGATTTTAAGACACTTTAAGTGTCTTAAATGCCTACCATCATTTAGATGAGTGGTTCCAAATGTCCAAAGCAAAAAAAAAAAAAGGTTTTATTAAAATATATGCATATATATATACACACACACATGCACATATATTCTACATAGTACTTTTTTCAGGGGTGGGGAGAACTGTGGAGGGATAGAGATGGGAAAGAAAACTGTTGATGAAAAAGAGTTGCAATTCCAAGAAGCCTGAGATAGCTGACGTAAGTAATTTAGTAAAGAACACTAGCACTTCTGTATCTGAAAACCATTTGTCTCCCCTCTTCATATAAAACTTTTGGCTCCACTAGAAACCAAGTTCATTTTCCAGGTAAACATGCAGGGTGTCACTAGGGTGAGTTGAGTGATATTCAATTTGTCATCCTTCTGCCTGATCATCATTTTTAAAGATAAAAGCATTTCCCATAACAGCTTAAAAAAGAAAAAACAATGTGGAACATGAACTGTGACCAAAAGTATTTACTTTATCTGTAAATCAATGTGCATTACATTCTTACTGTGTGATGTTCCATTTAGCTTTTAATACCAGGATTCTATTATTTCTAAAATCTTCCAAAGCACAAAAGCAACACAAAAGTTAATGGAGCCCTTCTGATTGAGTTGACTTTCAATTACGCATGCTTGATGATTCTACGAGCTGAGCCTTGGACACATTTTTGGAGAAGCCTGAATCTGATCCTGCATGAATTAAACCAAACTATAGAAAAGACATACTACCCTCTGCATGATACCTTTCCTGATCCCGACTGCTAATGTCCTTCTGCCCTAACCTGCCTTTCATTTATTCTGCATATATTCTATATGAGAAACAATATGCCATATTGAATAGAGAACCAGGCTCAAAGCCAGGAAAACCTGGGTTCATGCCTTACCTCTGACATGTATTTGCTTTGTAAGCTGGGACAAGTCATTTAACATGTAAGTTCCCTAAGCAACTGTCTAAGACGCACAGTAGGTACCAACCTGCATTAGAAAGGGAGCAGTACATACTCACCTGAGAGTTCCCTAAGCCAATGAAATCACAGCTCCAATCCCTATTCTTATATTCTATATATACTTATATAGGTGTAGTTGTCTCCCCCCAAGAGAATGTAGACTCCATAAAAAACTGCTTTTTGTCTTTTTATCCTCAGCATTTGACAAAATATCTGGAACATAGTAGGTGCTTAATAAATTCTCAGTTATTAAGAAGGCTCCTGCACTGGGTAGAAGACTAGACTGGATAATCTCTAAAAGTTCTTAATGTCATCCACATTTTAATATTTTTAACTTCTACAAAGCAAAATCACATAGTTAAAAAGAAAAAAAATACACCTTCATCTATTGAGGACCTACTAAATAACAAAGCACTATGCTAGATGCTGGGTAATTTTAAAATGATCGTGTATTCATTGATCAAATGACCCTTGACTCCTTGCTCTTCCTCACACAAGACCCTCTGACTCCATGAAATTTCACTGGCTATCTCACATGCCCAGAATTCCCTTCCCCTCCTGAAGGCTTCCTTTAAATGCTAATTAAAATCCCATCTTCTGAAGGAAGCCTTTCCTAATCCCTCTAAATGCTAGTTCCTTCCCTCCATGATTATCTCCTATTTATCCTGTATGTGTGTGTATACACATATACATATGTGTGTGTGTATATATATATACATACACATATATGCACACATGGAGAGAGACATACAGAGAGAGCAGTTGTTTTCATGTTATACCATGAGAGCATAGAATGATTTTGAGGGTGGTACCTTTTGTTGTATCCCCATCACTTAGCATAATGTCTGGAACAGAGTAAACTCTTAAATGCTTATTGACTTGATTTGCTGACTTTATTAAGTGCCTACCACTAGCTAGGCACTGTGCTAGACTCAGGAATACTGACCCATAAATATAGAATTAATACAACACAAAACTAGAAAATAATAAAAACAGAGGATAGGTACAAATTGCTAACTCAAAGAAAAACATCCAAACAACCCAATGAGAAAAAAAAGTACAAAATACATGTGAACAAAAAAGTGGTAAATAAATAAGTTCAAAGGGAATAACTGTCAAATCGTTCTAATGGTTAATATTCCTCAATATTCTACAAATTGGTTTCTGGGAACTCAATTTAGAATATAGCTTTAACTCCTTCCATTGACTTGGGCAGCATTTGGGGGGTTGGGGGTAATCACTGCTTCAGAAAGATAAATGCCACTCTTGTGGCCTAAGAGAATTAGTTAGTACTCTGCCTAAGCACTTTCCTAGCTTATCTAAGGAATTTAATTCACCTTTACAAACTAGCCTACTATGTAAGAATGGTCTCCAGTTTGTGAATGGGCTACATTCCAACATTCAATGGGAAGTCATTTGTTTGTAAATTAGAATGCTTTTTCTCACAGGGAAAAAAAAAAAGATCTCCACCAAGTAATGTTTGCAGGATACCTCCACAAGAGTCCATTTAACATCCAACCTATAATGCATAATATTAACATATAATTTACCTTATGTATAATATTATACTTAGTACTAGTACTTAGTATGATACTCTAGAACCTAACCACTATATACAATAATAGCATGATGGAAAAATTCTTTCAGAACTCCAACTTGAGACTCTACCCACTTGTGGCAAAACTGAAAACTTTCTTCTCCCATCTGTACTCCTGTTGCTCCCAGTGTGAACAGGACCTCCTCCAGTTCCAAGCCACTACAGATAGCATCCAAGGCCCACAAAGCATCCCTGGCCTACAGCTGAGGTTCCAACAAGGTAAGGAGGAGACCCAGGGGCTACTTCTGCAGAGTCGGGAAAATGCTGCAAGGACTGCAGTATCCCCACCTTCAGCTACACACAGGAACAGTCATACCTTGATCTTCACATTACCCACAAGTGCTCACCTTTCATTTTGTAAGAACCCCAAAATTCCTCTATCTGGTCATAATCCTTTATTGTCCCACCTCTACCTATGTCTTACCCTTCCCAAACTTACTCTTCATTCTCACCTAGGTCTCTACTCTCTCCTTCCCTCAGCACCTTACCAGGCCATCAACCCTGCTCTAGTTACACTATCCTTCCTTCCCATTCACAACTTCTTGATGAACCGTTCAACCCAATACTATTCTCTTACTATTAAATCCTCTATTACCTTATTCTATTCTGGATCATGCTTAGCCAAACCTTGACCCTAAAATACTCTCATCATATGTCTCCCCTGGTCTTACTCATTGTGCTACCTTAACAGAACTGGAAGAAATCATCAAACAGTACTGACTTCATCCAATATAAATTTCTGCTATCTAATCTCACCTAGGCCTATGTTGCATCGAGGCAAGTCTTTTCATCCCTAATTGATCCCCTATCCACTCACTAAAGCAATGTGGTCGGTGAAAGATAAAATGACTTAGGAAACAAAGGTTCAAGCTTCCAAGCATCTCAATATATTAAGCAATGCATGCCAGTTGCCTAACAAATCAGGACCAGACCCCTTCCTCAGCTTAGGGCTGGATCTTGAATACAGGGGAGGCAGACTGTTATAGGTTAAAAGCAATGAATGAAATCAGGCCAATTAATTCAAAGGAAGCAATACAACATTAAGTAATCTGATATCTAACTGGATGAGATTAGAGACTTTCCAAGTTGGAAGGGGAAGAGTGAACTGGTGCAAGTTCCCTGAAATCAGAAAAGAGGTCTCCCACTCCCCCTAGGTTTCTGCAAACAATCAAAAGGACTTGGAAACAATAACTGATTAATCAGTATGGGGCCAGTTTTCAGATAAGATATATGGCTTGCTTAAGATGTACAATTGTAAAAAATCACATCAGTATTTGGATGTAACTGGGTTTCTGGTCAGCATAACCTAGGTCCTTTGTTAAGGGTCTCTAAACAGCAGGTAGAGGTGGTCCAGCTTCCCAGGCTCACAGGTCTAAGTTCAAACAATGCAACAGTTTTCTCCCAATTCCCACAATTGAATAACATTTCTCACAAGACAGAAGTTGGACTAGACCCATAATTAAATAGAAAGGGAACTGAGCTAGCTCCAGAATTGAGGCACAAGATGGAGTTATTGTGATTCACTCAATTCCCACAAGCAATCACTTGCTGCCCTAATCCCTTAAATTCCCTCAACTTCCTCAGCAACTAATCCAAACCTTCCCTTGACTCCTCAAGACTCCCACACTACCCTTATTCCCATCTTGTCAGCAGAGTACCTTATCTCATCTGGAAAAATCTAAGGCCATTATCCAAGAGCTCCCTCTTCTCTTCTCTTTTTCTTTTCACATCCCTCTAACAATATCTCCCATTATCTCTGGCTTCACTATAGTCTCTGATGAAGAGGTAACTTCTTCAAGCCAAGGATGAGCCTCCTCCCACCCATCTCTCTCTCTCTCTCTCTCTCTCTCTCTCTCTCTCTCTCTCTCTCTCTCTCTCTCTCTCTCTCTCTCCACACACACCACACACACACACACACACACACACACACACACACACACACGGGGTATAGCTAGGTACCACCTAGCTGCCCTTGCTGTTCCTCATTCCTGATATTCCATCTCCCATCTTTCAAGGGAAGGATATCCTAGTTAGCAACACAATCTGCAGTGGCAAGAGGGAAGAAAGGGGATTGTGAGAAGGAAAACTCCAAAGAGCAGCAGGGATAAAGGAGTTCCCCTGGTCATCTGACAAAGGCTCCCCTGCCTCTCTTAATGCAGCCTGAGATTGTAACAGCTTGAGTTGGGTGGTTTGGAAGGTACTAACAATTACAACATTGTGCATGTTAGCTTAATTATCCAGATCTCTAGTGTCTCTGAACTATTTGGGGGGAAGGAGAAAAACAGTATATACTACAAAAGGGGTCAGGAAAGGTGCTATGACCTTGCAATTATCTATCTATGAACAAAAAGTCATCTATTAAGTGTTTACTATGTACAACACCCTGTGCAAAGCACTGGGAATACAAATAGAAAAGCAAGGTGACTCCTTCTCTCAAGAAGCTCCCATTCTAAAGGGAAAGGAAAAGGAGAGGAGACACTATATATAAAAGGTTTCAGCTGCAAGTAAGATGAAAGGTCTCATGTTCCTAGGATGCAACAGCAAAGAAGATGGTTATGTCACTTCCACTGCTGAAATTAGGTCAATTTTTAATTTTGAGTCATTTAACAGTGCCAAGGACATTAGAGTCAAGAACTTTCTGAATCTTCAGTAGCTACTGGTTAAAGCCAATCAATTGCCAGTCTCCACCAAGTTTCCTTACCAAAAAGATGGTTGTTAGGGATGGCCTGGAAGCAGAACTGGTTTGGAGGGGGTGACATTATCAAAACTCTCAGACTCACTTGCCAAGTGGTGGCATTAAGGGTGTTTCAGGAAATTTTAAGTGGATCTTGAAGACAAAAAATAAAGTTGAAGAAGGAGGCATTGGGGACAAGTCTGGAATCTGGAGATTAAGTGTCTTGTATGAAGAACAATAAGGAGGCCAGTGCTAGAAGAGAGTAAAACATAAGAAAACTGGAAATGTAAGAGGAGGTCAGGTTGGGAGGGGATTTGAATTCCAAACAAAGAATTTTATATTTGAACCTAGATGTGATAGGGAGCCCCTGGAGTCATATGGAGGGATGATATAGTTAGATCTATGCTTTAAGGCAGGTGAGTAGATGATGAATTGGAGTGAGGAGAGACTTGAGGCAGGGAAACTGGCTAAAAGGCTACATCAGTAGTCTAGAGGAGAACTAATGAGGGATGGAGGCAGCCAGAGGAGAGGAGGCATATAGAAGAGACATTACATAGGCCAATAGAACTTGACAGAATATTGGAAATGAAGAGTAAACATTGATCCCTGGGTTGGAAGCCTGGGTGAGTTTGAGCATGGTAGTGCCCTCAGCAGGCTAGTCAGTTGGCACAGTGGATAGAGCACTGGATTTGGGATCAAGAAGAGTCATCCTCATGAATTCAAATCCAGCCTCAGACACCTACTAGCTGTGTGATCCTGAGCAAGTCACTTAATACTGTTTGCCTCAGTTTCCTTATCTGTAAAATGAGCTGGAAAAGGAAATGGCAGATCATTCCAATATTTTTCCCAGATAGGGTCCTGAAGAGTCAGACATGATTGAAACAACTGAAGAACAGCAACAAATAAGCTTCCTCAAAAATGATGGGGAAGTTTGAAAGTGGGGGAAGAGGGGTAAAAATAATGAGTTCAATTTTGGACGTGTCAGGTTTAAGATGTATACAGAATTTCCAGTTTGAGATGCCTAATGGGCATCTCACATGAGTATAGCGGTTAGGTGAGGTTAGGGTTGGATCAGTAGTGTAAATGCCAAGCAAAGGCAACTTCCCAAGGTTCAAAATACCAGCGTAGCTGCTCTCCATTTTATTCAGTGACAAATTAAGAACAGAGAAAATCAAAATATAACATAATTCAAAATACAGCATTCACCAAGTATAATTCAATAATTTCCAAGTACTACTTCACCCCTGGACATTACATTCATTTAGTCAATTACAAAGTCCCTCTTCTCAACTGGAGATTAGTTTCCAATCATAAACAAAGTACATTCATTTGGACAGTCACAGAACACAAAAAAGTCAAAAGTTTCCCACCCCTGAATCATAACTGAAAAGGCCATCTACCCCAGAGTTACAATAAGCTTAAGCACAGCATTTAACAGGTCTTTTCTTCATCTTGACCCAAGGCAAGTTCTCAGCAATCTTTTTTCCTGGGGACACAAAGCTTAGCAAGGCCAAAAGATACATTGCCAGTGTCTTCATTAATTCATTCTCTGTCTGCAGAACAGTCCTAGGACCCCTGAAAACATTAGCAAAACCCTCTTCCAAGGTTTCTGTAAACATACAACAAGAAAATCCTTCTTCAGGGCTTCTGAAGCAACAGCAAGGTTCCAGGACCTCTGCAACAACAGGACTGTCCTTCACCAGTGGACAAATCTGGCAAAACAACATCAAAACAGACAAAGTACCAGCATAACAACCATGTCTCCTCAGTCTTTGGCAGCTCTGAGTGGCAACTCTCAAAAGTCCTGGGCAGTTCGAACTGGCCCTCATCAATCCTCTCTGTCTCTCTGCCTCCACAATGCTGCTTCCAAAAAATTCTTCTGCCTCTCTCTCTGCTTGTGCCTCTCTAAATTCATGTCACCAGCTCCTCCCAGTTCAGCCCTTTCTTTTCATGTCAACAAGTCCATCCCACAAGTGAGATTCACAAGCTCTGGGTTTTAACACAATCAATCTGAAAACCAAGCCAATACAGGGGGATCTTTAAATTCCATTACTATTACAAGTAGATGTGAGAATCATCAGTATAGAGATGATAACTGAAATCACAGAGCTAATGAGATCATCAAATGAAATAAGAAAGAGGGAGAGAAGGTCTAGGACAGAACCCTGGTAGACAAGCATGTCTGGGGGTTGGGGGTTGTGACCTGGACTAAGATCCAGCAAAGGAAACTGACAAGGAGCAGTCAGACTAAAGAACTATATTGTCATGGAAACCTGAAGAGAAAAGGGTAGTAAGAAGACAATGACCAACAGGGTCAAAAGCTAAAGACAGGTCAAGAAAGAGGAGAATCAAAAGGCCATTAGATTTGGCAAATAACAAGTCAATGATAACTTTCAATAAAAGCAGTTTCAGTTGAATTATGAGGTCAGAAGTCAGACTGTAGAAATCCATCTGCTAGAGAAGAAAGGGTGGCATGGGATCAAACAGGGTTTGCCTTGGTAAAGAGAAGGGCCATGTAAGCCTAGGGCGAAAAAAAAAGATAATTGCAGAAAGTATCTGGATGATCAGATGAGAGAAGCAGGAGGAAGAGAGAAGAGAGAACTCTTGGCAAATGGCCACAATTTTTCAGTAAAATATGAGACAAGGTTTTCATCTTTGAGGGTCAGGTGAGAGGGTTGGGGCATAGGGATGGGATGAAAAGGTTTGGAAGAACCAAAGTGGTGAGTGGAATAGTGAGTTAATTAGGGAAGTATAGAGGGATTGCCTTGCTATTGCAAGGATCCATTTTAAATGAACCTAATCAACGTAGTTTTGTAATTTTCTCCAGCATGTGTATAAAAGTGAAGGCAGTGGATGGTTGGAGTGATCTAAGGCTGAGGCTTAGAAGGGCAAGATCTTTGATAAAATAAGGGTGCAAAGGACTCAGGAGAAGAAGATGGTAGAGAGTTGAACTGGTTCACCAAGTGTTCAAGACTGGAAAGGAAAGAGAATATAGCTAGTGCCAGGGAAAGAAATGAGAGGTCCAGGGTCCTGAAGGCCATTGTGAAGACAGAGAGCAGGGTTTGGAGTTACAAAGCAGAGGAAGAGGTGGAATGATAATAGATTGTGATCAAATAAGGGAATTTCAGAGTCCATGAGCATGAAAGTGGGTGATGGCAAGAGCAAGGGTACAACTATTTTTGCATGTGGCTGAGATGGGGTAAAGCCATAGGTCATGTGAAATGAAAAGTTGAGGGACTGTGAGGTTAGGGTGTTTGAAGAAGTGTCGTTATGTATGTTGAAGTCTCCTAGTATGAGGGTCGAAGTTGAGGAAGAGAAAAAATCATGAGCCAGAAATTGTTGTTGTTTGTCCATCATTTTCAAACAGGACCAATGACATCATGAGGGTAATGCCTAGCTGTCATTGAATGACCAACAGTAACTCCTACCTCAAGCCTCAATGACCAGGATCTGAACTCACTAAGAAAAGAAAAGGAGTGTCTTGGAAGTAGGTAGACAACTACCAGAATTTTGATCAGATAGTAAATCTGGATTGAGTCAACCTCGCAGTGCAGGTAGCAGAGGAAGAACCTGAAAATGGCAACAGGGAGCAAGAAGCATGCCAACTCCCACATCTTGAGTGTGAGTCAGGGAGAACAAATGAAAGGGAAGCCAGTGCTGGACAGCAAGACCAGGGAGGGTGTGTCATTAAAAGGGAACCAGGTCCCAGTGAGAGTCAGGATGTGAAAAAAAAGATTAAAGATAAAAGCAAGTTTGTTGCCTACAAAGCAGGCTTTCAAGAAACTTCAGTGGAAGGGGTGGGTAGAGTATAAACTATTCCATCACACACCAGTCTCCTGCCTTTGAGGTAAGGGGAGAAAACTCCATTCTATCCCACTAGGTGTTCTACTTGGTCTCCTGCCTTGTATAGGAAGGAGAAAATCCATCTTCTCCAGACTCCTGCCTTTAGGGTAATTTCATGAACATGAATTTAGAATAAAACATGGGGATAGGGGGGAATAAGGGGAATGGAAATAAGATATTGAACAGTAGAGGATAAGGGGCACTGGGGGTTGAATGACGACAGTCAGGGGTTCAGAATCACTGGGAGGGTGAGGATTTCCTTGGGGTGGGGGAAAGGTGTAGTTTGTTAATCACTGAGGAATGAGTTCCGGTAAGTTTTTATTATTCATAGGGGTTAAGCGTCAGAGTGGATTCCTCTCAGGATCTTTTGCAGTTCAGATTAAGGGGTAAAAGTGCCAAGAACTGAAGGAATCACGTTATTCCCCTCCCCCCATAACAGCAGACCAGACTGGAGATTTGATGGGATGACCCTTCTCTTCTTTCCCAGAGGGAAGGATCTGATGCTCAGTGGAACGGTGTTTTCTCCTCTTACCCTAAAGGCAGGAGTCTGGATAAGATGGATTTTCTCCTTCCTACAGAAAGCGGGAGACTAAGTAGAAGACATAGTGGGAAAAAATGGAGTTTTCTCCCCTTGCCTCAAAGGCAGGAGACTGGTGTGTGTGTGTGTGATGGACTAGTGTTTCTCCTCTTCACATGGGAGGCTGGAGACCAGGCAAGAGACTTGGAACAACAGAGTGGTATTTTCTCCCTATCCCAAAGACAAGAGACTAATATGTGAGACAATGGCATTTTTCCTTATCCCACAAGAGGCAAGAAAGCTGGTATGATAGAATTGCAGTTCTGCCTCACCTGGCAGATGCTTCTGCCATTCTTTCCCTCAGGATGCCTGTTTTGCTGTTAGCTTACTATCCATAGGTAGCAAATCATGGGGAGGGCTTGAATTAAGCATTACCCATTGAGTCATCTTACTAACGACACTAAATTATATAATTTCATTGTAGCAGAATAAATGGAGGATTTTTTTCTTCTTTTTCTTTTTTTTTTTTAAGATTGGGTCTCTCTATGTCACCTACCCTGAAAGTGCAAGAGCTTTTCACAAGCCCAGTCCCAATATTTATCAGGATGAAAACTTTGACTTGCTCCATTTCCATCTTGGTCCATTTCATCCCTCCTTAGGCAATCTTTAGGCACCCCACTTCCAGGGTCTGACCATGTTAGCACCAGACTTAATCAGAATGCCCAGTCAACACGGTCCATTGCAGCTCAGAACTACTCACCAGCCTCTGTTTTCCCAGTAGGCAGAATTATAGGTGAGTGTCACTATGCCTATGCCAACAAAAGAATATATTTCAACCTACATTTCTCTGATCTTAGTATGTGTCTTTTGCTCCAGTGACAATGGATAGACAAATGAACTATTTTTCTATGAGTTTAAGCAGACTTCTTAGCGAACAGGACTATCACTCACCTCACAGACTGACTGTCATATCAGACTTTCATTAGAAAGACACCCTGCCTTATGCTGCCCTGAACAAAGCTGTTTTGCAGTAATATCACCAATGCACTATAA
Source organism: Petaurus breviceps papuanus (assembly GCF_028583685.1). Lineage (NCBI taxonomy): Eukaryota > Metazoa > Chordata > Mammalia > Diprotodontia > Petauridae > Petaurus > Petaurus breviceps. Next base: position 34,187,731 of record NW_027185712.1, read on the forward strand.
CCAATCTGCTACCTCCCCTATCTTTCAAGACATCATGCCTCCCATCCATAATACTACTTTTGTAAAAATGTCTTACAACATTGTTTCTCTTGGCATCATGGTTTTGTTTTGTTTTTGTAGAACCAATTAACAAGGAGAGGCAAAACAAGTCACTATGCCTTTCTATCTTTTTGGAAGGGTAGGATTTAACTATATTAAACTGAATTTGTTTAATTCTGAACTACAAAATATTTCTGACTATGGAGACACGTTACCACCACACAGCACAATGATGGACATTGGTCGGGTCCTCACAAGTCATTTCCAGACATCCATCTGAATGAATGCATGTATACATCTCCCTGGCTTTAGAGTAGTTTGCTAAAATGTGCTTGAACTTGGAACCCACAACACTGGTTACCTTGGAGATTCCAGCTAAAGCACCTTTAGCATTAGGTTGAAAGGCCCCATGACAAAAGCAGGCAATTGATGTACAAGGACTTAAAGTAACTTGTTTCAGCAACATCACTGCAGCCAGACTGCCGCTGGGTGATTTTACAAGGTTAGCTGCAGACACCGACAAGACAAACAAGAATGCACACTGTTCTCTTCTAATTAATATACTTCAAAGTTGAACGTCAAGGAAATGACAGTGCTAATCAAGCAGGTGACAGCATTAATCTCTTTCAGCTTGGCTCAGAATAGAATGTGCCACAAGTGACCCTTATTCTTTCCCTCCTCTTCTCAAGCCATTAGTTGAATGTCATATTTTTTTCTTCACGCAGTTCAGGCAGTTCACTTGGGGGTAGGAGAGGGGGAAAAACATATAATGAGGGTAGAGTATTAACTCAAAGAGTACAGACACATATCTAGATCTACTTCGAAGGGGAGATGTTCTTTTAATTTGCTGAGATTCATTGGGGGGGGGGGGGGAGATTGTAGGTGGGCAGGCATCCAATCCAGACTGCTGAAAAATCACTGATGTATTTAATAGGATTGTAAGCAGCTAAAGATGTTAGAATTAAAATGGTGCTGTTATGAGTAACCTGCATGAGGCTGGGACCAATGAAAATTTCCAGTGAAATACGGGGGACTGATTTCAAGACTAAGTTGGCACACAGAGCTAGGAACAACTATTAGAATAATTAGACAATATCATCCCAATGCCTCAGAAGCCATCCACTGAACAGTAACTGGGGATGTCAGCCCTCAATACTTTATAAAACTAACCAGGCTTCAATCCACCATAACTTTTTAAGAACAAGATATATGTGAATTAAATACTGAAGCACTTCAAAAGATCAATGATTAAGACAACTCCAAAAGACTCATGATGGAAAGGGATATCCACATCCAGAGAAAAGACCTACAGAGTCTGAATGCAGATTGAAACAGAGTACTTGCTCTCGCTCTTTTGTGTTGTGTTTTGTCTTGTTTCTTCTTTCTCATTGTTTACTCCATTGGTTATAATCCTTCTTTACAATTTGACTAATGTTTAATGAGGAGGCATTTGTAGAACCTATATCAGATTGTACTCTGCCATGCAGGAGGGGGGAGGAGAGAAAGGGGGAGAAAATTTGGAACTCAGGGGATTATGGAATTGAATGTTGTAAACTAAAAGTAAATAAATAAATTTTTTTAAAGTTAAATATTTTCAAAAATCAATGATTCATTTCATCAGTCTAGATGCTTTCCAAATGACACTGATCACAACCTCTCCGATTACTTAAGAGATGCCTTTCATGAGTCATCGTGGCAAAAATATTTATATACATACGAGTATGCATGTATATAATATGCATGTATATGTATGCATGTATCACCTGTTCACCAGCCTGCTGATAAAAAGCATAGTAGCACTTAACTGGACTGATACTGAGGAGACAGACACCCAGTCCATCGCCAACCCTATCCTTAAAAGATTTTTATTTGGCAAGGCCTGGAAGAGTGTCCGCACAGTCTTTGAATAACCAGAATCACCTCTGTGCCACAAAAAGTCACTCATTTAGTTCAGTGCTTAGCACATAACAGTTTCTTAAGAAAGTCTTACTTAGGGGCAGCTAGGTGGTGCAGTGAATAAAGCATAGGCCCTGAAGTCCGGAGGACCTGGGTTCAGATCCAGCCTCAGACACAACACAAAAAATAGCCATGTGACCTCGGGCAAGTCACTTAACCCCAATTGCCCTCCAAAAAGCAAAAAAAAAGGGCTTATTGATTGATTGAAAGTACTAGCACTTTAGTTATGAATATGAATTAAATCCTAGGAAACAGGATTTCTGTGGACTAGTGGACAACTGTAATGGTAATGGGAATTTGAAGATCTTCCCTGCCCCTTAATATGCCTAGGGAGAATTTGAAGATTCTCCCTTCTTTGAAAGTAAGCTCTGCCCCCTAATAGGATGAATGTAGTCACATGGAGCCTGTGGTGGGAAGAGTTTGCTGAAGAGTAGAGCAGAGCCCACATGAAGCTGGGAGTCAGAGCTAGACTAGACAGAAGGGGGAGAGGACGCTCAGGCAAGGAGTCAGATAGGCTCGTGAGTAAATATTGATCTTCTATTGGTTTGTGGGAAGGCTAAAGGATTTTTTGTAGCTCTCTGTGTTGTTATGACTTCTTAACTTCTTTACTGCTATGATGGAATTGGCTTACTGGTTTGGGGATTTGGTTTTCTGATGTCTAAATAAATGCTTTGCTTCTGTCCTCTATATGGAGAGTTTGGTATATTTTATAATCCAGCTCCATGCAGGAATATTTATAGTCACAGTCTTTATTGTGATCGTGGGTGCTGTAAATATTGTGCTGGCACTACAAAAACATGGGGAGAAAAGGGAAGGAAAAGGATGAGAACAGTTAAGGTTAGAAATTTACTTTTTTTTTCAGTTTCTATTTATTTTAATTTATGGAATAAAACAAGCATTTCCATAACATAGTTCAGTAAGAAGATGATTGCATATGCAACTGCAAATCTATTATGCATAACTTGCTATTCCTTTCAAATAAACAAAATTATCATCACTTCTCTTTTTTTTCCTTATTTTTCTCCTCCCTCCTCCACTCTCACCCTAGAGATGCCTGCCATTAGACAAAATAAGTGTGTGGGTGTGTGTGGGTGTGTGTGTGTGTGTGTGTGTGTGTGTGTGTGTAAAATTATTCTATACAAACTTCCACTTATCAGTTCTTTCTCTGGATGCAGATAGTACTTTTCTTCATATGTCCTTTATAGTTGATTTGGGTATTTATGGCAGACAAAATAACTTATTCACTCAAAATCATTCTAAAACAATATTGCTTTTACAGTATTTAATGTTCTCTCAGTTCTGTTCGTTTCACTCTTCATTATTTCGTGTGATGTCTTTCCATGTCTTTCTAAAATCATTGAGTTCATCAAAGAAAAAAAAGAATTAACTCTCTTTAAAAATGAAAAGAAATCCTCCCTCCCCCATCAACTCATTCCACCAATCATTTCTTGTCTTTTTTTTCTGCACTTTTAGTCTTTCCTTCTCCACAAGTTGTTTCTCCTCTGTTGTTTTCCTTTCTTTGTTATCCATCTAAACATTTTTTCATGTCCCCCCACTCTTAAAAAACAGCAACCTCCCTCCACCTTGCTACTTTCTTAAGTTACAATACATTTATTTTCCTATTCATGGCCAATATTCTTGAATCATCTACATTCATTCTTGGATTCCTTACCATCCACTCAAGTCCCAATCCTTTGCAATCTGACTTGCTTCTCTCACCACTATCCTGAAACAATTATCTGAAATGTCACCAGTGAGTTACTAATCAATAAATCTAATGACCTTTTCTCAATGCTCATCCTCTTTGACTTCTTTGTAGCATTTGACACTACAGATCACTCCCTTTCTTTTAATATTCTCTATTGGTTCTACTACTTCTCTTATTGTTCATTTGCTTACTCCTCTTCTTCCTCCCATCTCTTTAATTTAAGTGTTAGTCAACTTTTGTCCTTGACCCTCTTTTGTCTTTCTAATTTTTCCCTAGATCTCATCTACTCCCAAGATTTCAACCTTTAATGCAACTGACTCCTAAACACATATCTGCAGCTCTAACCATGTGGTCATGGTTAGCTTTTCTCAGCTCCAGGAAGGCATTTCCATTTACCTACTTGACATTTCTATCTAGACATCCCATTAGAACTTTCCTACAAGTGGGATTCACAAGCCCTGAGTTTCAACAATCAACCAGAAAACCAAGCCAATACAGGGAGATCTTTAAATTCCATTGCCATTACAATCCCCATTGTCCCAGTTACCTTGCTAGGAACCTCCAAGTCATCTTTGTTGTTTTCCTTTCCTTAATCCCACATACCTAATCAGTCACAAAGTTCTATCACTTCTTTATCTACAACATCTTCCACATTCATCCCTTCGTTACCATTCCTACTGCCAACACCTTAGTTCAGGTCTTCAAGACATCTCCCTTAGACTACTACAATTGCTAACCTATTTCCCCAGGGAGGATGGCAGGGTACCCAGAGGTCCAACTGAAAGATGTGCTATAGGGGGGGTTAGGTGGTGCAGTGAATAGAGCATTGGCCCTGGAGTGAGGAGGACCTGAGTTCAAAAAGTTCAAATCTGGCCTCAGACACTTCCAAAAAGCAAAAAGAAAAAAAAAGATGCACTGTTTACCAAGAGAAGTGAGGAGCTAGTAAGGAAGGTGCCAAGATATCCCAATATGCTCTTTGAAAGATCCCAGAATGACAGCATTTGAAAGTTAGAAGGGACCACCATTGGCCACTTACTCCAGCCTATTATATTTATTAGAATGGGGTTGAGGGAGGACTCCAATTGCAGGTGCTTGAGGGAAAAGTAGGTAATCTGAGTATGGAGGCATAAACATAAGTAACTTTTTCAAGAGGTTTCCTTATCTTTTTTATCTTGAGCATCTCCTGGCACACTGCATTTTGTGCATTAGACACTTAACAAATGTTTGTCTATTGGGGAATGACTAAACAAATTTTGTACATGAAAGTAATGGAATATTACTGGGCTACAAAAAATATGAAGAATACAGAGAAGCATGGGAAGACACAAATTCTACAAAGTGAGGTAAAGCAGAACTAGGAAAACAAGTCATGCAGTAACTGCAACAATGTAAATGTAAACTACTAAAACAATTGAAAGTTGAGGATTTAATGATGAAGGTTGGACTCAAAGAGGAAATATGAGAATGTATTTCTCTCCCTTTTTGTCAGATCTATTATTTATCCCTTTTATTAGGTAATATGATGTAGAATGTCATATTTGGTGGTTGTATTGCTGAGTTTCATTGAACTGATTTTTCCTACTTTTTTTTATTCTTTGTTATTAGGGATGGCTCATTGGCAGGAGGAGAGGGAAAAATATATAGGGGAATATGGATGATATAAAGAACAAATAAGTCAATTTCTCAACAAATAAGTGCCCAAAATATATGATCAAAAGTTCTCCATTGAAAAATGGAAACTATTAATAACCAAATGAAAGCATGTTCCAAATCACTAATAATATAAATACAATTCAAAACAACCCTAAGATTTCACCACACACCCAGTAAATTAGCAAATATGACACCAAAAAATGGAAATAGCTTCCCATTATTGGGGAACTATGAGATTGTACAACCATTATAGAAAGCAATTTGGAATTATGCAAAGAAAATAGCTGAAATGTCTCTTTGATGTCCCACTGTGATCACTGAATAAAAGAAAGGAAGATTCCAAATAGACCAAAATATTTATGGAAGCACTTTTTGTGATAGCAAAGAATTAGAAATAAAAAAGATATCCATTGGTTGGGAAATAACTAAACAAATTATGGTATATGAAGATGATGGAATACTATTGTGCTATAAGAAAGAATGAAAATTACGAGTAAAGCAAACATAGCAAAAATAGCAAACAGAAAGAGCTACCTTTATAAAAGTTCTTTATAAATATTATGTCATTTGATCTTCACAAGAACCCTGAGAAGTAAGTATTATTATTATCCTCATTGTGTAGTTGAGAAAACTGAAGCAGGTAGAGGTTAAGTGAATTGTCCAAGGTCACACAGATAGTAAGTGTTTGAAAAACATTTTAACTAAGGTTTTCCTGACTTCAGATCTAGTGCTTGATCTACTGCACTACCAAGCTGCCTCTAACACATTAACATTCCCTCACTATTCTTTTGCAGAGCTGGGACATCCTGGGGTATGGAACACTACATATGATGTCAGATTTTTTCAATATATTGAACAGTCTGACTAAATTTCTTTTTTTCTTCCTTTCCTTTTTAAAATATAAGAGAGTTCTCCCTGGAATGGGTAGAAAAAAATGATAGAGGGGAAAATTGAAGTGATAAAAAAAAAAACAAAAGACATCAGTAAAATTTTATTTTTTAAAAATTGTTTGTTGAGTGAGTGAACCATAATCACACACCCTACGGCTTCAATTTCATGTTACATAACTTAATGACTAAAAGGTTGGAGACTTCTCTATTCGTGTTTCTATACCATTAAGTCTATATTGCCTGTGTCCTTTTTTATTGACATTTATAGGAAGCAAATATACATCCTTAACTTTTTTGTTCTGGCTATACTGTAGGGTGGGAACAGGAAGAGAAGAAAGATCAGCTTTACTTACATTGTCTATTCCCAGTCTTTGTCAAGTAATCAACCTAATCAACCTAAATCATATTCATTTTCTCCCTACTACTGAAATATGTCCCCTGCTTCTCTTTTTAACTCCTTAAGCGTACATTCTTCAACATGGAACAAGTGTCTTCTGATTTTGCAAAGTTTTAGATAAACTCTCTTTTAATCTCTTTCCTCTGCAGCAGGATGCTAGTAAAAAACATGCTTGGTAGTACCCACATCAATATTATAGAACATTTAATGATGCGTTAATTAGACCCTAATTTAATTATCTAGTTAATATCACATTTTGATTAATATATTGGGATGGGACTCCTCACTCTCACCCCCTTCATCCAGTCTGTTGACAAGGCTTATCGATTTTACCTGTCTCTCCTATACACCCCTTTCTCTCTTCTGAAATTTCTAACATACTGGTGCAGTTCCCTATCAACTTCTACCTGAACTACTGAAAAAATGTATATTCTTTGCATCCCCAGCACTTAATACCGTGTTTCCCCGATAATAAGACCTATCCCGAAAATAAGCCCTCCCTTTACTGTGTAAGATTCCTCTAAAATAAGCCCTCCCCCGAAAATAAGCCCTATTGAGATTGCTACTGTAGTGAAGGTGATCCCCTGCGCTACACACTACATTACGGTACCCTCTGTATGCACCGTTCCCCTCCCTTGAAACGCATGCCGCGCTCCAAGCTCCATCCAATCAGAGCTGCAGCAGTGAGCGCGTCATCCTGTTCTTCCCCAGTGATTTGCTTGCTGGCACCATTGAGAGCAGTGCCGCGGAGGAGAGCTGAGGCAGGACAACATAAGCCCTCCCCTGAAAATAAGCCCTCTGGTGTTTTTCTTTCCAAAAAAAATAACAAGACAGTGTCTTATTATCGGGGAAACACGGTATAGTGCCTGGCAGATAGTAGATAATTAACAAACACTTACTGATTGATTAATTGACAGTCCTGTTACCACTTAGCCTCACTACTACTTCAATATTTCTATCAATCAATAATCTTATCAATGTGAGCACTCGTCACAAAGGGGCAGATCATGGCCCATTCAAGTCCGCTCATTCTAGGCAATCTTCTTCATATTTCTCCCATCAGTTTTCCACATACTGGACAAGGAGGGATTCTCCTCTAGTTATAGCATGTACACCAAAGGAGGTTGAAGACCACCCATTTGTCATCACGTGCTCTTACTACATTACCAGAACATTTCCCCTTCTGGCCTGATAAAGTCTGATAATATCCTTTATGTCAAACTCTCCTGCAAATTTCTTCATTTGATAATATGTTGCAGCCTACTGATACCCACTATAGACTCCTCTTCATTGCCCCTTGAGTGACTGGCCACCTCAGTTCTTCAGAGACAATGGTATTCATGACTCACAGTCATATAGCATCACCTTAAGAACAGTGATTATCTCTTACTGCTTGTAAAAGAAAAGGTCCCTTCAAGCTCTGGATCTATGGTTCTATTACCTAAGAGAAATGGTGCATTTTCCTGTAATCCAACCCGCTCACGTCCTATTCATTTCTGAGCCCAGTACCCACATGCAGATGATTTTCTGGTCAAAACACATTCTTAATATATCTGATTTTTTTCCACTGGATTTAATTTCTGATTCCCTACCCAATTCTCTTGAGAAATTATGGGTCCCATTGAGGTAGCTCCACAATGTTCTTGGATTGACAAAATTAACCTATTTTATGCAAACAGGAGCATCTAGAGGACTTTGCCATCTATAGAGAATGCCTCTTCCATTTGGATAGACTCTATAATGGACTTCTTCCTTGATAACAGCAAAGTCCTTGAACAGGCATACATCCTGTTTTATGCCTTGCCTTATATTAATAATCAGAGTCAAGCAAAATTACCTTTGTTATATCTTTTAAGGAGTCTTGTATGATTTTGACATGTGGGTGGGTGACACCTTGTTGAAGAAAAACATTTAATGTGCAAGTTCTTATGAACTTATTTTTTAAACATATGTATATTTCAATATATTTGTTTTCTTTTGTGATCCTATGTACTTTTTGCATTTAAAAGTATTTTTCTAAGAAGGGATGCATAAACTTCACCAGAGAGCCAAAAAGGTCTATAACACAGATATACACACTAAAGGTTAAGAACTTTCTTCTGTTTTTTTTATAGTCAGCATATGTGCACTGGGATCATTTAGTCTGTGCCTCTTTTTTAGCCAGTCTTATAACCTTAAAGATGTGATCTATTATAGAATAGACCAAATGTTAACTTCATCAAACCAACTGTTCTCAAACTTTGATCAAGGAAGCCCTTGATATATGTGTGGATTGTCCTTGTAAAGTTCTTTAATGTTTTGTCTTATTTTGTTTTTGGAGATGGGGAAGTGTACTTATAGGTCAGTAGCTACTTTTTTACCCAGTTTTAAAGTAGATATTTTCTTGTGCTCAAGCATTTGGAATCCTCCCCCTTAGATATTTTGGGATTCTATCTATTCCTCATTTCCTTCACCATAATGTATCTACCAGGACATACCACAATGTAAACTTAGTTTAGTCCAGCTGTTCATCACATCTTTCTTTTATTTGCTACCTCATCAAGCAGAATATTGGGACCTGTGATATTAGAGTTCAAACATGGTAGATCTATTATAGTTAATTGGGGAAAATTTATGTGACAGAAATCTTAACTATTATTTTCCTTTTCTGTTGTCTTTACAAGCTTTCATGGTTTGGGAAAGAAGGGCACAATTCTCCCTTTTTAAATTTGCATTTCTCTAATTAACGGTGATATGGTCCTCCTTATATTTTTATCTTTGATGAGTTGGGCAATACTGGAGAAGAATAAAAACTATATTATTAAGAAAGAAGATAGATGATTATAAGCAATTTTGCCCCACAAAAGAGTTAAAAGATGTGGAGAGGAAATGAGCATATAGAAAACGATGAGACCCAACTAATCCTGATCAGCTGAGAACATTTATAAATAAAACCAGAAGGATTACAAATAGAAAATGAAACAATTTTCAGTGTTTCTATAGTGACAAATTCCCATCATCAATAACAGTTAAACTACATTATATCTAAACTACATTAGATCTAACATATCAATCCCTACTACATTAAAATGAGCAAGTTCAAATGATGAATGACTACATCACAGCAAGCACAAAGGAGAAATAAATGCAGAAAGCAAAAACTTTCAAATGCACTTTGGTACTGATTTTCAAGATCTCAAAGAGTATTTTCTGTTTGCAGAGTAGAATAGAATAAAGGACTGTATATGAAATTTCAGATCTATATTATTTTCACTTTGCTTTTGAAGTATATAATAAATTCAACATGTAACTTGAAAAGCTATCCTGTTTATCTGTATTTTCTTTTGGCTTTCCTTTTCTCTTCTGTGCACTTTGAAAAATACTTCAATGACACTTTTCTTTCTTCCTTGACAACACTATCCTCAAAATTCCTTTCATACTCAATTCCTTTCATTCTCCCTTCCCCTCCTCTAAAAAAATGGAAAAACATAAAAGAAAATAAAATTCTTGCAAAACTTTGCGTGGACAAGGAAAGCAAATTGCCACAATAGGTGTGTCTAAAGATGTATATCTCATTCTTCACCATCTTAAGTCCATCACCTCTCAGGAAACAGGGAGCATGTTTCATCACCCATCCTCTAGCATCATGGTCAGTAATAAGATTGGTCAAAGTTCTTCATTTTTTAAAATTAATTAATTTGTTTTTAGTTTTCAACATTCATTTCCACAAGATTTTGAGTTAAAATTTTTTCTCTCCCCATCTTTTCCCTACCCCCACCCCCAAAATAGAAAGCCTACTGAACACCCCTTCCCTCAATCTGTTCTCTTTTATATCCTCCCACTTCATCCCCCAAACTTTCTAGTAGGGCAAAATGGGTTTCTATGCCCCAGTATCTGTACATCCTATTTCCCAGTTACATGTAAAATACCAATTTTTAAACACTTGTTTTTAAAACTTTGAGATCCAGATTATCTTCCCCTCTTCCCTCCTCACCCACCCCCACTAGGAAGACAATCAATTCAATATAGATTGTACATGTGTAGTTACCCAGATAATTTCCATAGTAGTTATATTGTGGGAGACTAGCTATATTTCCCTCCATCCCCTCCCACACACCATTTATTCCACTTTCACCTTTGACCCTATCCCTTCTCAAAAATGCTTGCTTCTAACTACGCTCTCCCCCAATCTGCCCTCCCTTCTATGATCCCCCCTCTTATCCCCTAACCCCTATTTTCCTGTAGGGTAAGATACCCAATGGAATGTGTGTGTTATTCCCTCCTTAAGCCAAATTCAATGAGAATAAGGTTGTCCCATCCCCTTTCACCTTCCTGCTCTTCCCCTCCTCCCTTTCACCTTCCTGCTCTTTTCCTCCATTGTAACAGTTTTCTCTTTCCTCTTTTGTATGAGATAATTTATCCTAATCTCTCTCCCTTTTTTCTTCTCCCCATAAATTCCTCTTTCACCTCTTAATTTTATTTCTTAGATACCATTCCTTCATATTTAACTCATCCTGTGCCCTCTGTCTATGTATACATGAACATACAAATGCCCACACTCACATATATATATTTATATATGCATACATTCTCCTACACATACATACACACATACATACATATTCCCTTTAGCTATCCTCATACTGAGAAAATTCTTATGAGTTACAATTATCATTTTGCCATATAGCAATGTAAATAGTTCAACTTTAATAAGTTCCTTATGATTTCTTTTTCCTGTTTACCATCTTGTGATCCTCTTGCTTCTTGTATTTGAAAGTCAAATTTTCTGTTCAGCTCAGGTTTTTTCTTCAAGAATGCTTGAAAGTCCTTTATTCACTGAATGACTATATTTTTGCCTGTAGCCTTATACTCAGTTTTGCTGGGTAGGTGATTCTTGGTTTTAATCCTACCTCCTTTGACCTCTGGAATACCATATTACAAGTCCTTCTATCTCTTAATGTAGAAGCTGCTAGGTCTTGTATTATCCTGATTGTGTTTCCACGATACTCAAATTGTTTCTTCCTGGCTGCGTGCAGTATTTTCTCTTTGACCTGGGAACTCTGGAATTTGGTTCTAATATTGCTAGGAGTTTTCTTTTGGGGATCTTTTTCAAGAGGCAATTGGTGAATTCTTTCCATTTCCATTTTGCCCACTGGTTCTAGAATATCAGGGCAATTTTCCTTGAGAATTTCTTGAAAGATGGTGTCTAGACTCTTTTTTTGATCATGGATTTCAGGTAGTCCAACCATTTTTTAATTATTTCTCCTGGGTCTATTTTCCAGGTCAGTGGTTTTTCCAATGAGATATTTCACATTGCCTTCTATTTTTTCATTTGTTTGGATCTGTTTTATAGTACCTTGATTTCTTATAAAGTCATTAGCTTCTAATTGCTCCAATCTAATTTTGAAGGAGTTATTCTCTTCAGTGAGTTTTTGAAATTCCATTTCCATCTGGAAAATTTGATATTTTAAAGCATTCTTCTCCTCACTGGCTTTTTGGGCCTCTATTTTTTAATTTTTTATTAATTAATTAATTAATATTTTATTTTATTTTTATTTGATTAATTAATATTTTAGTCTATTTTTAAGGTGTTATATTCTTCAGTATTTTGGGGGGTCTCCATTAGCAGGCTGTTGACTCACTTTTCATTATTTTCTTTCATCATTCTCATTTCTCTTTCCAATTTTTCCTCTATTTATCTTACTTAATTTTCAAAATCCTTCTTGAGCTCCTCCATGGTCTGTAACCAATTCATACTTTTCTTGGATACTTTTGATGTAAGAATTCTGACTTTGATGTCTTCCTCCTGCTCCATGCCTTGATCCTTTTTGTCCCCAAAAAGGATTCTGTCATCTGTTTGTGCTTCCTGTGTTTGCTCATATTGTCAGTCAATGACTTTTGAGCTCTTTGCCGCAGTGGAACTCTGCTTCCAAAATGAAGAGATCTATATCCCAAATTGCTAGGGGTTTTGCAGCGGCCAGAGCTATTAAATGGGCACCCTTTCTACAGCCCCCATACTCTCTGGCTCACTGGTCACACACCCCAGGACGACCACCCAAGACCGAGATCCAGATCTAAGCAGGTCAAAGCAAGAATGATTACCCTCTGAATGGTCACTTGTTCCCCCTACAATCTGCAGGCCAGGAGCTCTGGAAGCAGCCACCCAGCAGTGGCTGCAGCCACTGCGCCTCCTCTGCTTCTTGCTCTGAGGGTAGCAGCCAGACCATGCTCCCCTTATTTGAACAAAGTTACACAGAGACCTTTTACATTGTCTTTGGCATTTGTGGATTGAAAAGTCTGGAAACCACTAAAGCTGCTGGTGATCCACTTTCCCAAAGTCCACTCCAGCTGTGGCTGGTTGGGGCCATCCTGGGGCTAAACCCATGGGCTCACATAGGGCTGGGCTTGGCTCCCAGCATGCTGCAATGGACCCTTACTGCCAACCTGCCGGGCTTCCTTCAGCAGATGATTTGTTTCTCTCTGTCATTTTGTGGGTTCTGTAGTTCTAAAGTTTGTTTAGAGTCATTTTTTACATGTATTGGAAGAGGTGGAAGCCAGAGCTGCCTGGAAGTCCTGTTTCTACTCTGCTATCTTGGCTCCACCCAGTTCTTCATTTTTTAAAAGAGATTTTTATTGTTAAAAAAAATTGATCTCTTAGTTCTGTTCATTTCACTGTTTCATTTCAAAATTTCTGTTTATGTCTTCCCAGCTTTCTCTGAAACTGTTCCTTTCCTCCTTTCTTATAGCACCATATTATCCCATTACACTCATATAGCATAATTTTGTTCACTCATTTCCCAACTGATGAATATTCCCTTAGTTTTCAGGGGAGATTTTGCTATAATAAAAAGAGTTGCTATAAACATATACATATATATGGGTACTTTGCCTCTTAATTTTATCTTTTTAATCTTAATAATGAAATTGCTGAATCAAAGAAACTTCAGAAACATAGTTCCATATTGTTTTTCATGATGGCTGGATTAACTCACAGCTCCACCAAAAATATGTTACTTTTCCTATTTTCACACAGTCCCTCCAACAACTGTCATTTCCCTTTTCTGTTGTCTTTATTAGCTAGCCTTCATGGTTGTAAAGGAGATTCTCAAGGTTTTAATTTGCATTTCTCTAATTAATGGTAATTTGGGTCTTTTTTTATATGGTTATTGATACCTTGAATGTCTTCCTTTGAAAATGACTTATTCTGGGTGTGGGTAGGTAGTGCAGTGAATAGAGCGTTGGCCCTGTAGTCAGGAAGACCTGAGTTCAAATCCGGCCTCAGACACTTAATACTTACTAGCCATGTGACCTTGGGCAAGTCACTTAACCCCAATTATCCTGCCTTCCCCCCTCTAAAAAAAAAAAAGCAAAAATGGCTTGTTCTTATTCTTTAACCATTTATTAGGGATTTTGCACCTTTCTAAAGTCTATATATTTACCACCATTTTATTAACACCTAATTGTATCCCAACAGTATTAATGACTATGAATAATAGAATACTACAGTTTCTAAAGAATCACAATTGTATAATTATATCCCACTGATTTTAATGTGCTGTATAATTATCAAAATGTACTTTAAAATAATTATATACTGTTTCTCTGATTTGTTGTCAGACCTACTCATTAATTAGTATATAATTTATTTTTTATTAAAGTCTATACTTTTATTGATATTTCCATTATTAATTATCTATTGTGTTGTGATTTATCAATGATATTTTTAATATGTCTCCATTTCTGCCTTCATTTATAAGTTCTTTAAGTCCTATGTAATGGTAATGGAAATTTGAAGATCTTCCCTGTCCCTTAATAGGCCAAAGGTAATCACATGTAGCCCACAGGAGGAGTACCTTGCTGAAAGGGTGTAACAGGAAGGGTGGAGCAGGAAGGAGCAGGAGAGAGAGCCAGAACTGCTGGAAGCAAGCAGTGTGGAGGCTGAGCAGCTAGCATGAGTGAGAGGCATTTTTGCTTAAGGGGCCCTGTTTTGTTTTGAAGGCCTGACAGAGGGAAGTCTTGGGAATGTTAGTATTTGCTGCATTGATTATGTGTACCAACTTCTTGGTTGCTATGATGGACTTGGCTTTCTGGTTTGGGGATTCAGCTTTTTGATATTTGAATAAATGCTTTGGTCTTCCATGTGGAGAGTCTGTTACATTTTGTGATTCACAACTACACCAGCATAATCATAGCTGCCATGGGTGCTGTGAATATAATGTTGGCATTGTACCCTAGCACATAGTCAATATTTGTAAAAGTGCAATTGATGCTGAAAAAATAATTCTACTACTTAAGATAACCATTCAATAATTACCAAAGATCTATTGTATCCAGCTGTTTTTCTAATATTGCATTCAAATCAAAATACCTTTCTTGTTTAGCTTCCATTTAGATTTGTTTGTCTGAAAGATAAATACTGAAATAACCTATAATTATTATATTACTATTAAGATCTGATTATAATTCAGTTTAGCTTTTCTTTTTAGTAATTGGATGCTATGGTGTGTGTGTGTGTGTGTGTATGTGTGTGTGTGTGTGTGTGTGTGTGTGTGTGAAGTATGCAAAAACTACCAGAGCTTAAAACTACACTAAAACTTTTGGGACACCTTGTATATAATATTAATATTGTTTCAATATTCATATTATCTTTAAGCAAAAAAAAAAAGAATCACAATTGTAGATCACCCAAAGGGCAAAAGTGAGATTCCTCGTAGTTGTGAAAAGGTTTCGGCATAATGCCAAGTAGAGCTTGCATTAAGTAAGAGATACAAAGGATATTGAACTGATTAACAATCAATAAGCATTTATTAAGCACTTACTATGAGCCATCCAGGGAATTACTTATGGTCAGAAAAGAAGGTAGGGCATACATTTGTATTGATTGAGAGGTAACGGTTAGACAACTGCATCATTACCTGTGAAATATTCAAAGACCTAAGGAAGTCCTCCA
This sequence comes from Petaurus breviceps papuanus, assembly GCF_028583685.1. Taxonomy (NCBI): domain Eukaryota; kingdom Metazoa; phylum Chordata; class Mammalia; order Diprotodontia; family Petauridae; genus Petaurus; species Petaurus breviceps. The sequence goes on from NW_027185712.1 coordinate 34,203,303, forward strand.
GTGAGATGGATTGATCCTCTTTGAAGGAATTGTGGGAGGACAAGGACAAGAGTCACAAGAAATGAGAAGATATAATTGGATTATGACCTGCATTGTTGGAGAGAACTTCCATATCAATGAGACCATTGATTCATGATGATCTAAAGTAGATGAACCAGGCAACTGGAGATTAAAAAAAGACCAAAACTGACAGAGCTTCTACCAAGACCTTCCAGTTTTGCACAGGGATGAAACACTCACATAGCTAAATATAATGGAAGCTGGTATAAGAAAAAGTGCATAGGAGAGGTCAGACAGAGATGACAGAATGAAAAAGGAAAGATCTTCCCTCACTCCACATATCTGGTAAACAAGTGAAGCTCCTGAACCCCCCCCTCACCTTGGGCTCCTAATCAGCACCCTGGTTTGTAGATATTTTATGGGTCAGAATCCTCTCCAAACCAAATCTCTAAACTGTCACTAATGTGTTTTTCTTGGTACCAATTTAAAAAGTAACTTAGAAAAAATTAGGAGAATAACCAATAGACTAAGATGGCATATTTAGCTCATAATCCAGGAATTCAATTAAATATCAATGTAAATAAAGCAGTTGCAGATTATTCTTTCCAATAAACTTTGAATTTACTCTCCCACAAATACATTCACACTCAGTGGGAAGAAGGAACCTTTATAGGATTTATGGTATATCCATACAAGAAGAGTATGTGGGCATCTACACACTAGGATGTTGGGAACACCTTTGCCCAGGATACATACATAGAGGTAAACAACACATTAAATACTACAGTATTAGAGCTGCCAGTGTCTTCTTTTAATGTCATTCCCCTTCAAGAAGAGCTGCTGCTGTTTCTAATCAACCTCTTATAACAGCTATGAAACTTCTTTCCGCTGTAGAGTAGGACTTCCCAGCAGCTATGAAGTGTTCTGAAGGTTTTTTCAGTCAGCCTTTTGTGATAAATTTCTCAGTGAACAATTATGAAGCTCTCATTTCTCAGACAGAAATCTGTGATCAGATCAGGTTATAGTTCTCAGAATTCTTCTATTACATTAGAATTCTTAGAAATCTTTTGGGCTCTTCTCTGAACTTTTATAACTACCTTGTCCTCTACTGTCTACCCTGAATTTCTTACTTCAGCAGTCACATAACATGATCAAAAACCCATCTTAGTTTTTAAGACTTATTGTACCCCATGGCTGAGCTAACTCTCCCCATATCTTTAGTTCTCAAACAGGAATAGGGTTAAAAGACACTGCAGTAAAGAAACTGATTTAACCTCATCCAGTAGCCTTTCTGCTCATTGCAAAACAGTAATTATTGTGCTAGCTAAAGAATTCTACGAGGTGGTTGACCATTGTTCTATTTCCCTCAGCACAACAGAAAAAAAAAGATATGACTAAGCACTTTGATGTAGATTTCATTAACATAATAGGTAGATATTAGAACTTGATTCTTCAATATTCTGAGTCACATTATATTCTTTATGAAAACTTTTCTCCAAGGAAACTTACTTTTCAAAATAAAACTCAAGCTTGCCTGAATGGCCACAGCACTGGTTCACAAAGAAAGATAACACTTCCTTGACACAAGCACTTCATGTTTTGGACAATTGTCTGTCTCTGCATATTACCAAATGATAAGACCAAATGAATTATTCTAGTATAATATAGATTTTCTCGTGTCATCAGATAGAAATAATAAAGAAGTCTCAGGACATCTTTATTGCTCCATATATATTGTGGCATTTTCTAAAGAGTATACCATGATTTAAAAAAATCTATGAGTAAAGAAAATGGAAAAACAATAGCTAAAGAGCCAACAGCTGCTCCCATCTCACTGTGACTCTTACTAACATTGTAGACTGAGTGAATGGCTCAGCAGGACATGATGTTGAAAAGGGGGGAAAAACCCAACTTTGCTCAGTATAGCATATCTGCTCAGTATTGTTCATAGCCACAGAAATGAAGGGTAGGGAGTAGCAAAAGCACAAAACAACAAAGAAGGGGGAAAAAGCAAAGTCATTTCTCTGTCACAGACAAGGTAATCACCCTTCTCTGAATATAATAGAAGAACCTAAATTACATATTTAGTACAAATTCTGACTCAAGAGGTGGATGAAATTTCCACAAAAGAAATGTATAAAGACGTACTTTCATTGGATGCCATTGAAAATACAAGGGTACTGGTAGCTACAATTAACTAGTTATCAAACCAACACAGTAGTTAAAAGCCAAAAAATTTCATTTCAATGTATTTCAATGAAACATTTCTACTCTGAAACTTGCTTTTCACAATAAATCTTAAACTTGTCTGAAATAATTACCTGGGAAGCTGAAAATTAGCACTTTAAATTTTAGTGACACATTAATGAACAAAGTAATATTCTTCACAGATACAGGGTGAAATCCACTACAGGATTCTATGGGAAAGCTCCTCAGATCAAACTAAAAGTCACGTAACTGACCTTGGCAGGCTTGCCATATATAAAAGCCTCCACTTCAAATCCCCTTATCCTTCCTCCCCCTTATATTACTATGATTCTTTTCAATAGTAACATTTTTCCCTTTTCCTGATAAATGTTTGGCAAGCCTCTCATCTCAAATGATGCAGATCTTATGGCAGAAGTTTAACAGGAACACTTTCACTTGTGAGAAAGTTTTATCCACAAGCTAAGTAATTATCTTCAAGTTTAGAAGGTTTAATCAAAACTCCTGCAGATTAGGGAGTCAAGGTAGTAAAAGAGGAAAATGCCTTGGAACTAATTATAAAAGAAATATAATTTTTTTGAACTGAGGTTTAATTTCAAAACTGTTGCATTGTCAAGATGCCAAAAGAAGAAAGAGGATCAATATTAGAGCCAAGAAGAGCAGTACATTGATGTGCTATTGGTAGAACTGTACTATGAGCCAAGCATGCCAAAAAAAGATTTAGAATTATTCTAGAAAGTTCACTAAATGATGTGTACCCTTTATTTCTTGATATCATTACTAGAGAAATAGCCCAAGAAGGTCAAATACAGAAGAAAGGATCCCATTATAGACAAAATATTTTTAGCAGTACTTTTAGCGGTAGCAAAGGTCTAGAAACAAAGTAGGTGCCCATTGATTATTGGTTGCCTAAGTTGTGCTATATGAATGTAATGAAAAATAGTTAGACCATAAGAAATAAGAAATATGAAAAATTGATGTATACTTGGTAAAACATACCAACTGATATAGATCCAGAAATATAGTGTATACAATTATTATAAACAAGGAAAATATCATTTAAAGGCATAACTCTTGATTGATGAAGTAACAAATCATCACTTCAGAGAAACAATCATGTGTCTCAGAATAGAGGTGATAGGATGAGGTACATGTCATTTATTGGTCGTGGTTAATGTGTTGATTTGTTTTGCTTACTTGTAATTCTAAGATTAAAAGGGAGGTTCTTTTGGGGTAGAGAGAGTGGTTGTGGGGTTTGGGGGGGGCAATGATAAAATTTTTCAAAAAATCATCCATATAAAACAGTACAACTAAAACTTCCTCCCCTCCCCACAAAAAACTTTAGACTAAGTGTTAGAAGACCTGATCCTAACTGAGCAAATCACTGTTTTGCTATGAACAAGCCATAATGTCTCCGAATCTTGATTTCTTCATCTATAAGATGAGAGGCTTAGACTGGATGGGTGTTTTCCTGGTTTTCCACTTACTCTGAAAAACAGCTTCGATGAGACAGTTTGGATGCTATTGAGGCAAACTTCTTCTCAATTGAACATAATGCTCCTCTGACCCAGGTCCTTCCCTCCACTCCCCACCTACCCACACAACTGCCCCCACTTTGGCTCTAACATCATCCTCAACTCTACAAAGCAAGGGTTAAAATTTTGAGGATTAAATTTTACCCTAGACTACAAGACACTGCTTAGCTCCCCTGAACACCCTACTTGCCCCATCCCTGCTCCTCAGACACACAAGGTCTCACCCAATATTCCCACCACTATGAGGAAGGGCTAAGGTAGAAATATGGTGAAAGACATCATTGACTCTACTAGGCAGTATGAACTTTTTTAAAAAAAAAAAAAAGCTATTTTCCAGGAGGTATGTAATCAAAGAATATGAAAAAGCAAATTAAAAGCAATAAATAATACTATGAAATATCATCCTTAATCCCTAATAATAAGAAAGATTTTTAAAAAGGAAACTCTAAGGTTTTACGTCACATTCCTTTGAAAGTGTCAAATGGAGGGGCGGAGCCAAGATGGCGGAGTAGAAGCACAAACTTGGCTTGGTCTCTGGCTCCAAACAATTCCAATACCTGTAAAAAAAATGACTCTGAACAAATTTTAAAGCTACAGAACCCACAAAGCTGCAGAGAGAAACAAATCACCTGCTGAAGACAGCTGGAAGTCCAACAGGAAAGGTCTATCACAGCGTGCTGGGAGCTGAGTGCAGGGCCACAGGAGCCACAAGTTTCCAAACACAGGGTGGCCCCAACAAGCAGTGGCCAGAGCAGACTTCAGGAGGGTTGAATAACCAGCAGCTGTGCCAGCTTCCAGACTTCTTAAATGCCAAAGACAAAGTAAAAAGTTGGTGTGGGGGGAAGGAATGTTGGAAGGGGGGAAGGAATGAAACAGCACAGTCCAGCTGCTGCCACCATAGCAAGAACGCTAGAGGCACAGCAGCTGCACTGTGTGACTGCCTCAGGAGCCCCTGGCCTGCAGATTGTAGGGGTGCCAAGCAATCATTCAGAGGGCAATCGATCTTGCTTTAACTTGCTTGGATCTTGATCATGGTCTTGGGTGGTGGTCCTGGGGTGTGTGACCAGCAAGCCAGAGCTTGTGAGATCTGTAGAGACAGTGCTCTCCTAATAGCTCCTGCAGCTGTGAAAACCCCAGCAATTTGGGACATAGCTTTCTCCATTCTGGAAGCAGAGTTCTACCATGGCAAAGAGTTCAAAATTCAAGTGATTGGCTGGCAATATGAGCAAGCACAGGAAGCACAAACAGATGATAGAATCCTTTTCTGGGGACAAAAAGGATCAAGGCATGGAGTGGGAGGAAGATATTGCAGTTAGAACTCCTGCATCAAAAGCCTCCAAGAAAAATATGAATTGGTTACAGGTCATGGAGGAACTCAAGAAGGATTTTGAAACTCAAATAAGAGAAGTAGAGGAAAAATTGGGAAGAGAAATGAGAATGATGCAGGAAAATCATGAAAAGTGAGTTAATAGACTGCTAAGGGGGACCCGAAAATACACTGAAGAAAATAACACCTTAAAAATAGACTAACCCAAAAGGCAAAAGAGGCCCAAAAAGCCAAGGAGGAGAAGAATGCCTTAAAAAGTCAAATGTGCCAGATGGAAAAGGAATTTCAAAAATTCACTGAAGAGAATGACTCTTTCAAAATTAGATTGGAGCAACTGGAAGCTAATGACTTTATGAGAAATCAAGATACTATATAACAGATCCAAACAAATGAAAAAATAGAAGGCAATCTTGAAATATCTCTTTGGAAAAACCATTGACCTGGAAAATAGATCCAAGAGAGGTCATTTAAAAAATATTGGACTACCTGAAGGCCATGATCAAAAAAACAGTCTAGATACCTTCTTCCAAGAAATTCTCAAGAAAAATTGCCCAGATATTCTAGAACCAGAGGGAAAAATGGAAATGGAAAGACTTCACCAAACGTCTCTTGAAAAAGATCCCCAAAAGAAAACTCCTAGGAATATTAGAGCCAAATTCCAGTTCCCAGGTGAAGGAGAAAATACTGCAAGCAGTCAGGAAGAAACAATTTGAGTATTGTGGAAACACAATCAAGATAACACAAGACCTAGCAGCTTCTACATTAAGGGATTGAATGGCTTGGAATATGATATTCCAGAGGTCAGAGGAGGTAGGACTAAAACCAAGAATCACCTACCCAGCAAAACTGAGTATAATGCTTCAGCAGAAAATATGGTCATTCACTGAAATAAAGGACTTTCAAGCATTCTTGATAGAAAAAACAGAGCTGAAGGCAAATTTGACTTTCAAAGACAAGAAACAAGAGAAGCATGAGAAGGTAAACAAGAAAAATATATCATAAGGAACTTATTAAAGTTGAACTATTTATATTCCTACATGGAAAAATGATAATCATAACTCATAAGACTTTTCTCAGTATGAGGATGGTTGAAGGGAATATATATGTATATATGTATACATACATATATATGTGTAGTATGTATAGGAGGGTGTATGTATACAGTATACAAATATATATGAGAGTGGGCATTTGTATGTTCATGTATACATAGACAAGAGGGCACAGAATGAGTTTAATATGAAGGGATGATACTGAAAAAATAAAATTAAGAGGTGAGAGAGGAATTTATTGGGAGAAGGAGAAAGGGAGAGATAGATGAGGGTAAAATATCTCATATAAAATAGGGAAGAGAATACTGTTACAATGGAGAGGAAGAACAGGAAGGTGAAAGGGAATGGGACAACCTTACTCTCATTGAATTTGGCTTAAGGAAGAAATAACATACACACTCAATTGGGTATCTTACCCTACAGAAAAATAGTGGGGGTAGGGGATAAGAGGGGGTATGATAGAAGGGGGGAAGATTGGGGTGAGGGTAGTTAGAAGCAAACATTTTTGAAAAGGGATAGGGTCAAAGGAGAAAATTAGAATAAGTGGGGGGTGGGACAGGATGAAGGGAAATATAGTTAGTTTTCACAATATAACAATCATGGAAATGATTTGAGTAACTACACATGTACGATCTATATTGAATTGTTTATCTTCCCAGTGGGGGAGGGTGAGGAGGGAAGAAGGGAAAAAATCTGGAACTCAAAGTTCTAAAAACAAATGTTTAAAAGAAAAATTGCTTTTTACATGCAACTGGGAAATAAGATATACAGGCACTGGGGTATAGAAATCCATCTTGCCCTACTAGAAAGTTGGGAGGGGTGATGGGGGAGGATATAAGAGAGAAAAGATTGAGGGAAGGAGTATTCAGTAGGCTTGCTATTTTGAGGTGGGGGTAGGGGAAAGACGGGGAGAAAAAACTGTAACTCAAAATTTTGTAGAAATGAATGTTGAAAACTAAAAATTAATTAATTAATTTTAAAGTGTCAAAATGGCAACAATCATCACAAATTCTAAGCCTCTGACCTCAGTAATCTATACTGTACACAGCTGCTAAACTGGTATTTCTAAAGCACAGCTCTAGCCACGTGTTCCACCCTAACTAGTCAGAATCACTTACCTATTCCCCAGGCAGCTAGGTGGCAAAGTAGATGAGTGACAGGTCTGGAGTCAGAGAGATTTAAGTTTGATTCTTTCCTCAAACACTTACTAGCTGTGTGATCCTGGTCAAGTCACTTAACCCTATTTACCTCAGTTTCCTCAGCTGTAAAATGAGACTAACAATAGCACCTCTTTCAGCAGGACCAAATATATTATTTGTGAAGTGCTTAGCACACTTGTCTTGTACCTACTAAGCACTATATATGTTAGCTATTATTACTGTCACTTGGCATGCCATCCTCCACCCTCCCTGCCTTTGTACAAGCATTCCCCCAAGTCTGGGATTTCCCTAATCCATAGCTCCCCTCAAGATGGGGCAGCAGGTGCTTCTTCCAACAGGAGATCTTCCCAGGACCTACTGGGAGAGACTGTTTTCAGTTTTTGCCATTGACTCCCTAGTGTTTCACTCATCACCTTGTGCTTTTCTTTGTCCATACCCTGGATTCCAGCTGAGCAAACTCCAAGATGGAAATTCACTAGTCCAATGCAGATGAGCAGCTAGTCTCTAATTTAGACTTAATAAACTGGCCCAGGCACTAAAAGGTTAAATATTTGACAAAGGCCGTACCTTTAACTGAGGTCAGAGCTTGAATCCAGGTCTTCCAAACTCTTTTACCCCTATGCTGATTATGACCTTGTGCATCGTAGGAGCTAAAATAAATATGTTAAATTGAATTAAAGTAGATTTTTCATGCAACCGTAACCCACCCCCACAATTTCCCTATGGTGTAGAGGGTGACATCATCCTCCCAGGCCATCATGGTTAACAAGGCATCCAGGACTCCTCACTGTCTCTCACACCCTCTCCCCACAGCCAAGCTGTTACCACATATGTCCACTTCATCTCTATAACATCTCTTGAATATGTCTCCCTTCTGTCCTCTGACACTGCCACCACTCTACTACAGACCCTTATCACCTCACATCTGGGCTATTGCAATAGCTGGTGGTGGATCTGCCTGCCTCAGGTATCTCCCTATGCCAAACAACCATTCATTCAGACCCCAAAGGGATTTCCAAAAGCACAAGTCCAATTCTGTCACTCCCCTACTCAATAAACTCCAATAGCTCCCTATTGCCTCCTGGATCAATACAAAATCCTCTCTTTGACATTCAAAGTCCTTTATGACATAGCTCCATCCTAAATTTCCAATCTTCTTACACTTACTTTCCAACATGTACTCTCTGATCCAGTGACACTAGCCTCCTGGCTGTTCCACAAACTAGGCATTCCATTTCTTGGAACCCACATGCCTAGAATGCTCTTCCTCCTCAAAGCTGCCTACGCACTTTCCTGGCTTCCTTTAAATCCCAATTAAAATCTCATCTTTTACAGGAAACTTTTCCAGGTGTTTATCTGCTACTTTTGCACCTGCTGAGTTCTTGATAGGAGGGAGAGAAGAGCACACTCACTCTGTAACACAGTCTTTTATTTTAATAAGGCAAGAAAAAAAAACTAAAGGTTTCTCTGCTACTTGTTTACACTCCTCCAGCAAATCAAGGCACAAAATTGGAAAGACTTACTGTAGTAGGCCATGCTCAAGGGCTATAATACCAGACCAGGGTCTTCTTACTAAATCTATTCCTTTCAATACTCTACACTCAGTCTGTGCACATAACAAATTATACTGGAGTTGAGTCTCCATAGGGCTCTGCTATTTTCAGTTCCTAATTATTGCCACTTAAACACTTGAGTGGGATTATTTCAAACACCCAAGGCTGTCAACAATGTCTGTGCCTAACTAACCCTACCTTTAAATCCCGTGTGCCCCTGTAGCAGCTACCTGTCTCCTAAATCTGCTACAAACTGGGAAGCTATGTTTTCAAATACAGGCTACACTTAGATATTCCAGTCACCATCCAAAATTAATTTTTGTTGTTGAATGATGAGGAAGAAGAAAATGGGGTCAGAGGAAGTGTTAGGTAGGAATACAATTATCCTTTCCACATGGCAAGGGTTAGGGGGACAGCACCCCTCCCCCAGTCCTATCATCTGGAAAATCCGTGTAAAACTTTTTGGCCCTTTTTCATATCAGAGAAGTCTGATTTTTTTGTCTTTTTCTTTTATGGGGTGTTTAACCTCATTGTTAAGTATTTGCTCATAGGCTATGTGGAGATCAATGTTAAGTAAAAAATACTTTGGTTGTTTTTGCCTTTTGGAGGGCAATTGGGGTTAAGTAACTTGCCCAAGTTTACACAGGTAGTTTTTTTTGTGTAGGTGTGTGTGTTAAGTGTCTGAGGCTGGAACCGAACTCGGGTCCTCCTGACTCTGGGGCCAGCGCTTTACTCACTGTGCCACCTAGCCGCCCCCAAAAATACTTTATCATCTTCTGACTTTCATGTGTTGTCTGTAGCTTCCATAAAACTCCCAAAATAATTCCCACTGAATTTCTTATGCTGACCCATGATATATCAAAACTGTGATGGGGAAAGTCATGATGTGGAAGAGATATATGACTTCTAGAATGGTCTCTTGGGCTGCCTTTAGTTCCCACAAACCAACGTCTTGCTACTTGAGCAGTAGTTTCATCTTTAATGACTCATAACTTTATAGTTTGCCAATCACCTTCCTGGTTTGCCAATTCTTACTTTGCTCTACCATGATAATTAAGTCATTTATAAATATACACCAATCTTTTTTCACAGTGTAGAACTATTCTCTTTATCATTCATTTCAATAAATTTAGCCAATCTAGCTCCTTATTCCATATTCTTTTTTTTTTTTTTGCTTTTTGGAAGAGGGAAGGCAGGGCAATTGGGGTTAAGTAACTTGCCCAAGGTCACAAGGCTAGTAAGTGTTAAGTGTCTGAGGCTGGATTTGAACTCAGGTCCTCCTGACTCCAGAGCTGGTGCTCTATTCACTATGCCACCTAGCCACCCCCCTTATTCCATACTCTTTAAAAATGAGCTTCTTTTTTAGCTAAAATGATAGTAAACTGATATTCTGTGACCATAGACAAGTCACTTAACCTCTAAGTTTTCTCTACAATTATAAATAGTTGTATTTAAGACACACCCACAAAGAAATCACATATACTTGATTCAGGCTCCTTAGATCACAGGGCAAGGATTGACCATTCTTCTTGCTTAAAAAGCATAGGCTCAGCTCATCTTATCAAATGGAGCCCAGAATCTATAAGATCATAGATGTGGGCCTGGAAGGGACCTTAGAGTCTATCTGATCCACCCCTGTCATTGTACAGTAAGAAAGATGAGGTTTGGAGAGATTAAGGGTATCACACAGCTGGTGACTGTCAGAGGCAACATCTAAGCCCACACATCTTTCTAACAAAGCTCAACACTCCATCTACTCCATCATGATCCAATCTATGCTTTAAAAAAATTTTTAAGTCTAAGGGAAGTTGTGAACTCTTGCATTCTTCATTCAAAGGATTTGCTGGTTGGAGTTACTGTTTTTCATACCTCTGGATTCCATTCAATATCCCTCCATGAGGAGCTTTTAGAACTATTCAGAGTGCTGTGAGACTTGCTTGAGCCCCTTGTCACCCAAACAAGGTCAAAAACCTGGATTAGTCCATCAAAAGGATGACTTGAGCCCTTCTGGACTGACATATTGATAATCCTTTGGGAGGCTCTCTTAGTGAACCCAAAATCCTCCTGCTGCATCAACAGTCTCAAGACCAGATTAAGTTTGCACAGAGGTCCTGAGTCAGGGGCTCTTACTTGTTTCATAGCCATATGCTTCATGGCCAAAGTGAGCTCAGTGCTAAATGCAGCTCCACATGAATGCCTTCTGGCTTGAGAATAATAAACACAAATAAAAAACTGTTTGTCTTTCTTAGACTGAACTTTAGAGGTTGACAATACATATCCTACATGTAACAATTGCTAGTATTTAGATAGAGCTTTAAGGTTTACAAAGTACTTTACAAATATCTCATTTTATCACAGAGATCACTATTAAAATATATTTCTCTTCATATTACTTATAGTGTAAATAACATTTTCATAAAAGGTGGGAACCCCCAAATCTATTAAAATATATCACAAGGAAAATTATTTTTTTCTTCAAGCATTCCAGCACAATTAAGCCTTTTTTCCTTTAACTATTCCTCTATCTTTTCTTTAGGGGCAGCTAGGGGGTGAAGTAGATAAAGAAAGACCTGAATTCAAATTCAGCCTCAGACGTATACTAATTGTGTGACCCTTAACCAACCCCTCAACCTTCTTTCTTCAGTTTCCTCATCTGTAAAATGAGCAGGAGAAAGAAGTGATAAACCCCTCTAGTATCTTTGCCAAGAAAACCCCAGATGGGGTCATGAAATGTTGGACACGACTGAACAATAACCACAATCTTCTTTCTATCTTCTTATACTTATTTTTGATGTTGTTACCGAGTAGTAAAAATGGAAATCATAGAACAAGAATGACTCATTTCAAGAAAACAAGCAATATGCAAAAAATCTAGGCATAGGAAGTTGCAAGAGTGATAATTTGCATTACATATGACTTCTTCATTTTAAATAGTCTCACCTAGAGATTACTTTAAAATATTGAGCTTTCCTAATTCATTCAAAATATAAGACAATTTATGTAATTTCAGTTTACATTTTCCAAATTCTTTCATCTGGCATTCCAGGACCCATTTTGCTTTCCCAGTTTTGTCACACCACTATAGTCAAATGGGTCTACTTATCTCCCAAATACACCTTGTGTATTCCCATTTCCCTCCCTGCTACTGCTAATATAATTGTGATCCTTCCCTATTCCTTCCTCTTTGCTATAACTCTCTAACAGAGCAGAGAAGCAAATACAGCTGTGGAGACAGGAGGAAGAGGAATCTATGCATAAGGAATGAGGTGGGAGCACACCTAACATGGACCATAAAGTTAGACAGGTTTGGCTGAGCCAGTAGAAAATGTATGCAGAAACTGGACAGGTCAGAACGGAGTATTGGGCCACCTCTGGACTAGAAGCCAGGCTGCCCTCAAAGAGAGTGTATGCTGAGCACTCAAACTGGGATGCACATTTTTAAAACCCTCAGTTTTTTATCTGGTTGGTTGATTTTTCTTACAAAGGGTATGGATTGCCTGGTCTGGAGAGGAATGTCAGCAGCCAGTCTTTACTGTGTTTAATGTATTTGATTTTACTTCTTTTCCC
>NW_027185712.1:34215711-34239544 GCF_028583685.1 Petaurus breviceps papuanus
TAATAATCATAGCTCTTTTAAACTGATTAAACTAAACCAACACTTAAAACATCTCAAAAATTTTACCTCATGGCCAGCAAATTAGCAAAGATGAAAAAGATAAAAATAGTAACACTGGAGGAACTGTAGGAATATTGGCAGACTAATATGCTATTGGTAGTTTTGTGAATTGGTTCAACTATTCTGGAAAGCAATTTGGAATTATGCTAATAAAAAGTAAATAAAATATCCACACCCTTTGATGCAGAGATACCACTGCTAGGTTAGATATAATAACTACCAGAAAAATCTCATATGTACCAAAACATTCACAATAGCACTTTTTATATTAGGAAGGAATTGACAACAAAGTAGATCCTTATCAATTGGCAAATGGCTAAACAAATTGTGGTACACAATTATAATGAACTATTACTACACCATTAAAAATGATGATTATGAAAAATTCAAAGAAGCATATGAAGATTTATATGAAATATCAGACTCTTGACTCCTTGGTTCTGCACACATATGCAATAGCTGTGACAATGTAAATGGAAATAAACAAAAACCCTCTAGGATACCATATAATTTTGAAGACCAAGGCCGTCTCAGAAGAAAGGATAAGGAAATGCACCTCCTCTCTCTCTCAGTCTCTCTCTCTCTCTCTGTCTCTCTCTTTCTCTCTCTGTCTCTCTGTCTCTCTGTTTCTCTCTCTCTCTCTCTCTCTCTCTCTCTCTCTCTCTCTCTCTCTCTCTCTCTCTCTCTCTCTCTCTCTCTCTCTCTCTCTCTCTCTCTTTCGGTCTCTCTCTGTCTCTCCCTCTCTCCTCAGCTTCCTTATCTGTAAAATGAGGGGGCTGAGTTAGATGCCCTCTTGGGTCCCTTAAAACTCTAAATCTATGATTTATGGAGACAGTATTTTTAAGTATAATGGTTTTGAAAATTAGGGACCCTTTGACCCAAAGATTCTACTGAAGGGTATATCCAAAGGGGGGGGGGGACTCCACTATGTAATAAAATCTTAATAGCAGCACTCTTTGTGGTAGGAGACAGAGACAGAAAGAGAGAAAGGAAAGAGGAAAGAAGAAAGGAAGAAGGAAGGAAGCAAGAGAGAGAAAGATAAAGGAAGGAAGGAGAAGAAAGGAAGGTAGAAAAAACACGAACATCCATTAATTCAAGAATGACCAAACAAATTTTAGTATGTAAATGTAATGGAGTGTTATTACACTCTAAGAAATAACAAATTTGAAAAATTCATAGAAATATGGGAAGATGTATGCAGAGTGAAATAAACAGAAGCAGAAAAACAACACACAATTAATGCAAAAAGAACAATAAAAATGAAAACAAATGCTGTATAATTAGAATTGTCCATCTTGCTCCCTAAAATGAGATGAGAAAAAAAATGCATGTCTTTTCTTTGGATGAAGAATTGGGGGACTAAGGGTGTGAAATGTGATACATGTTGTCAGAAACAATCACTGGATTGATTAGTTTTGCTGAAATATTACCAAGAGAAGGTTTTCTGCAGGATGGGAAGTGGTATGTATGCAGGACATGACAGTGATGGAGAAAATCAAAAGAGCTGAAGCTCTCCCCAAGGGAATTATCTCATTAATGCCTGGAAGCTTGCTGGAGAGGCTACATTCATAAAGGTCTTTGGTAGTTAATGATGTATAGCTTGGTAAAAACCTGCCATGGATGACTGACAGTGTAGGGTCTAGTACTTGGGAAATACTGCCTTGAACCATTCAGCTGATCAGGGATTAGTTAGTATTAGGGGGAAAAAAACAGTTCTGAAGGATTGGAACATGGGTTGAGCCAGAGGAGGAATGTCAGAAATGGGATAGGTACCTAGAAAAGGGATTGGGCAAGGACAATGGTAGGCTTTCTCTCTGCAGTCTTACCTTTGTCTGGAACTGGTTTATATGCTTGGTAGCAGAGTATGGCAGCTTCCCAGTGATCCCAGGACGCTAAGGACCTTGTTTCTGATTCAAGTAGGGTTGGGGATCAATTGTAGAATCACAGAATTTAAAACTAGAAGAGATGACTCCCTATTTTACAGATGATAAAACTAAGGTCTGAAGAGGTAGAGTGACTTTCCTTAGGTCACACAGGTATAGAGACCAAAGCTGAAATTACAACGCACACATACTGACTTCACATTCAGTGATCTTTATAGCAGTTGCTGATCTCTGATCCCCTTTTGGCTTCATCCAACACCTATGGTCTCAGTGCTGCATACATGTAGCTGTCTCCATGTTGTAAAACAAGGCATGGGGCAGCCTCTGTCCTAGAATTAATGACCAATCCTCACTTTGCCTCAGTTTCCTCATCAGTAAAATGGGGGTGATAATAATAGCACCTAGTTCCCGGAGTTGCTGTGAAGATCAAATGGGATAATCATTGGAAAGCACCTGGCACAGTGCCTAGCACAAAGTAAGTGCTATGTAAATGTTAAGCCTTATTATTATATCACTACTCCTTACCTTCATGAGTCCAACTTCCTTCATTTATGACTCTGCTACTGAATTTCCAGATTTCAACACCATCCCTTAGTTGATATCACACCCTGGAAATTTTCTTGGCTCCCAGGGCCTCCTCACACTGGAATATCTTTCCCTCATGCCAGCCCCTTCTCCCACTGGTGATGTCCTCTGCAGAACTCTGTTTTATAAGGCTCCTAAGCCTCCCAACCTTCATTCCCTACCTTGTTCTTAACCCTTTTTCAATTCCCTCTTGTGTGTTGTCTTCCCATATTAGAATGTAAGCTCCTTGAGGATGGTGACTACCTTTCTTTTACTTGTATTTGTATCCCCAGTATTTGGCACAGTGCCTGGAAGACAGCAAGAATTTTAAAAATGCTTGTCGCCGAACTTTGCCTCACCTATGAGGTGAGACCCTGAAAAGTTATGCCTGCTTTAATCCCCTCCGCTTTAAGTGACCTCAAGTAACGTATCTGTTCCCTCCTTCCATAACTAATTACCCTGGATTTCATCCTTTACTTGTCTGTATCTGTAGTAGTTATCAGAGACCTGGTGCTTATAACTGGGTAGAACAGCTAGACACCCATTCCCATCCCATCATGATCAGACCTGTTTCACTGCCTGGTGTGACATACCCTGGCATGACATTTGGTGTCTGTATATTCTGGTGTGATAGCAATACAACAACATTTTTCTTTTATCTGTGGGGCTTAGGACTCCAGATGTCACCCTCCTTGCAGCTTTGCATCTGGCCTTTTTCCTAGTCTGCTTCAAGGATGTAGTCTGGTCCTAATCTTGCCTAGGCCACTGTGGATATTCGAGCCAACCCTTTTCTCAGCATGAGAAAATGTATCCCAACAGGTTACTTTTTTTTGAAAAAGTTAAAAGCACTTCAAAGAAGCTTTTTCCCATAGCATCAAAGCCATGGAGTTACAGGAAGCTTTTCTAGACCAAAAGAAATCCACTATAGAGAGAGAATATTTGTTGAAATGAGGACTCCTGCTATTTGCTTTGCCCAGAAAATTATTAGTTCATGAGCTGAATATTTCTCACCAGGAATAAGCTCAAATTTGTGTAGGAAAATAAAATGACTGACTGTTTTTTTTTTTCCATTGCAGCAGCCATCTTGCTAAGAAAGGATAGAGTTCTTGGGATGCTGGAAGCATCCTGTTTGATTACATGATTTTAGTGTATTCAAAATAAATAAATTGCTTCATGCTTTCCGAATGCTTTAGTAGCAGTAACTGACAATTCTCTACAATTGCATTACTAATTCAGTGGTAAGCATGACTGTTTCCATTTAGCACATGCAAATATAAGGGGGCTTGCTGTTAACATACCTGGCCTTTAGGCAGTGGGCTCCAGGGTATTCAGTGTTACACAAATATCTAGTGTCAGTCCTAAAGCTGACTTCAGTGAATGCCCTGGGTCATCCCTGACTCTTAGAATGGTAGATCTAAAGCAAGAAGGGACCTCTGTGACCATGTAGCTCAATTTGCTCACAGATGAGGAAATTGAGGTCCAAAAACTTGTCCAGGGTCACAAATAGTCCGTGGCAGACCCAGGATTTGAACCAAGGTTTTCTGCCTCTGAAACCTCTATCTTCTCCTACCTTACTCCTCTGCCTGTCCTCTGCAATCCATTGACACTGGCCTCCTTGCTGTTCCTCCCTCCCATACAACTACTAGGGATTTCACTGGCTGGCCCTCCTTCTTGGAATGCTCTCCCTCCTCATCTCATCCTCTCTCTTCCCAGGCTTCATACAAGTCTCAGCTAAAGTGTCATTTCCTGAGAGAAGCCTTTCTCGATTCCCTCTCATATTAGTGCCTTCCCACCCTAATGTATCCTGTGTATACATTTTGATTGTATGTAATTGTGTATTGTCTCCTCTGTAAGACTGTGAGCTCCACGAGAGCAGTGACTGTCCTTTGCCTTTCTTTGTGTCCTTAGAGCTTGGTGTGGAGCCTGGCATATCATAGGCACTTAATCACTGACAGTTCTTTCCATAGTTCCATGCTTAATTCTTCACCAAATCCTGTCATTCTTCCATTCAGATCCCTTACAGATTTATGCCTTTCACTCTGTGCCCAGTACTGCTATTCTTTTAATTCCTTCTCTCTCCCTGCTGATAAGCAGTCCAAGACTCCTAGAAGAAATCTTGAAAACTTACACTTTTTAAACTGAATCTACCACAAATTGATGTGGCTAACCTCAACTACACTCTTACTGCTTCACTGCTATCTTTTATTCATCCTATATAAACAATCACATTCCCCACGGTGACTATTCCAAAACTCCTCATTCTTGCCAGCTCTGCCCCCTCCAACATCACCTTCAGCATAAGACTTCATCCACTGTATCAGCTGAAACTATTTCTCTTCTGTACCCTTCTAAACCTATATCCTTACTCATCCCTTCCTCATTTCTTCTTGTCTCAGGAGAGGAAGACATCTTCCTCCCCAAGGCAAAGCCTTTAAGATCAGTTTTGATGCCTCAGAGTGGGTGCAAATAGCAATCGTTCCTATTTTGGCCAGAAATCCTGAGCATCTCCCCCTCCCAGATGGATTTTTTTTAACTAGTTAAGAGAGGCCCTTTTTTTGTCTCATTTCTTACCTATCCTCAATCACTGAATGGGCGCTGCCCCAGACAAACTGAGACCTGGGAAAAACTTTAGCTTAAAAAGGCCAAGGTCTCTCACTTCATCCAGGGTCATCTCCAGTCATCCAGATCTATATCATGGCACTAGCCCCAGATGGCTCTGGAGAAGAGAGTGAGGCTGGTGACTTCGTGCAGCCCTGCCTCACTTAAATCCAAATCACTTGCAATTGAAGACATCATCTTCCTGATGTCATCAGTCCTCTTCAAGAACAAAGGACAAACACCAATCCTGTCTATCAGTTGTCAAATTCTGAGAAACTGGAAATTTCTGACCTACTCTACTGTCTTCCCAGAATGCCTCTCCTCAATTGTCAGCTATTTCTTATGCATCTGAAATCTCTTCCCCTCTACTGGATAGATAGAAAACAGAAACAACAAAACTTAATTTGGACAGACTTCAAGAGTTAGTGGAGAAGAGATTGGAAAACAAAAACACCCCCAGCAACATTTATATCATCAGAAAGCTTTTGTTGGGGCAGCTAGGTGGCACAGTGAATAGAGCACCAGCCCTGGAGTCAGGAGGACCTAAGTTCAAATCTGGCCTCTAACACTTAACACACAAACTAGCCGTGTGACCTTGGGCAAATCACTTAACCCCAATTGCCTTGCCTTCCCCCCTCAAAAAAAAAAAAAAGCTTTTGTTGAGGCAATGTACTACAATGGGAAAAGCACTAACTTTAAAGGTCAGAGGAACAAGGTTCAAATTACACCTTACTTTCTGTGTGACTTTGAACAAGTTACTTTATTTCCATAAGGTTTCTATTTCCTGATCTATAAAATGAATGTAATGGACTAGATGGTCTTTGAGGTCCTTTCTATAGTTCTAGAAGAGATATTACATCCTAGGAGACATTAATTACACAACACTGTTCCAGGAGCTAAACAAAAAAGATTTAATACTTTTCAGAAACAATAGTCTCCCTGCCCTGCACACAGCTAAATATTATAAAAATTCACCCAAAGTACCATTACAAGCAACCTGCCATAGTTACATCTATTTCTTACTTTGAGCACCCACTTTCTCTGTGCAACTCAACCTTGATAGACTTTCTGTACATCCAGAACATAATCCTTGGAGAATAGAAGTGCTTTTGTCCTTGATCCTTTGTAGCAACATTTGAACTCTTTTAAAGCATCTTAGATGTCTAGAATGCTCTTTAAATACATAATGGTGGCAATTAATAGCAACTCCCAAAATTCAGTGTTTAAAAATTTACCATTTAAATTAAATATTTAGCAAATGTTTGCATGCTGAATGTGAAACAAGCATTGCAGTAAATTGGAAATTTATGGGTTTATATGTACATATATATGTGTGTGTGTCATATGTGTGTATATACATGTTTTATCCATATAAATAATATATATATATAGAGAGAGAGATTGGGGGATCTTAAAATTCTCTGTGTGTGCGTGTGTGTGTGTGTGTGTGTGTTCCTGAAGGGGGATCCTAAAATTCTGGTCTCTAACATAAAGAAAATATTATTGTCATCAAAGAACTGTCTCAATCAATAGAAGCAGCTTGGAATAAAAACTAACTTCATAGTGGAGGCAGGAAGCGAATCTTTTCATTGAATTGAAATTGAATTTGAAATATCATTGAAAATAATTGAAACCTGGGGCGGCTAGGTGGTACAGTGAGTAGAGCAGCCACCCTGGAGTCAGGAGGACCTGAGTTCAAATCTGGCCTCAGAAACAACACAAAAACTAGCCATGTGACCTTGGGCAAGTTACTTAACCCCAACTGCCCTCCAAAAAAAAAAAAGAAAATAATTGAAACCTTTCCATTATTTCAAGTACTTAATTTACAATAAATTCAACTAATCAATAAACACTTACCAAATGCCTACTATATGCTAAGCATTGTGTTAAGTGCTGGATAATACAAAAAGGGACCAAAAAATAGTATCTGTGCTCAAGGAGCTTACAACCTAATAGAGAAGACAACATACAAACAAATATATACAAAGCAAGCTACATAAAGGATAAATAGGAAATAATTAAGAGAAGGGAGATGCAACATATGATATAGTAGTCAGTTCTATATGAAATAAATGAAATGGCATAGTGGTGGAAACCATAGAATCATAGAAAGATTAGGATTCTAAGCCTGTCTCTTGTCTCCAGCTTGGGACCAGTTTCCTTAACTGGAAAATAGGTGGGTAGAATTAGATGACCTTTAAGTTCTCTTCCAGCTCTAAATTTCTAATATCAGCTAAATTTGCTTCTAAATGTATCCTAGGGTTCTATGTATTGTTCCAGGGTATCATTTTCCTATTCAATTTTGATGATGAACAATAATTCTATTTCATGGACTTCTGATTTTAATAGTGTGGATGCTCATTCCCTTCCACCATGAAATCACAATTCCCAGGGTTAGTTTAGCCTAGAGAGAAGGAAAAGAAGAAGAAAATGATGATGATGACGATGATGATTGATGATGATGGTGAAGAAAAGGAAAGGAAAAGACAAATAGACAAAAGAGAAGTGAGGAAAGGAAAGAAAGAAAAAGAAAGGAAAAGTAGGAGGAAAGGAAAGGGAAAAAAAGTATTCCCTGATAGCCAACCCTTTGGTAATACACCTCTCATAACCTAACAGTTGAGTTTTCAGTGACAGGCATCCCCAGTTGGATCCATACTCAAGATTTTCCCACTTTAGTAGAACCTGCTAATGCTTATATTCCAACCCACAGAAAATTGCTCTTGTGTTTAATAGAACAATCTTCCAACACACAACCCTTTATCCACTATAGATTCTTTTAATATCAACTAAATTTGTGAGTACAGATTCTTTTGCAAAATCTGTCTTTTCTAC
Organism: Petaurus breviceps papuanus; assembly: GCF_028583685.1. Taxonomy (NCBI): domain Eukaryota; kingdom Metazoa; phylum Chordata; class Mammalia; order Diprotodontia; family Petauridae; genus Petaurus; species Petaurus breviceps. The sequence continues at coordinate 34,223,649 of NW_027185712.1, forward strand.
AAACGGCTTGCCCTTGCTCTCCCCACCCAGCACTGATAAGAGAGTAAACTATGGGAAACCTTGTCTATCAAGTCTCCTCTTAACTCAGCTATACCTTTTGGGTAAAGCTGAGGGCTTCTACTGACAGCTTCAGAGAAATCAACTATAAATCAAGCACAAGGGTTTTATAGAATAATAAGATGATGGAGAGATATAAGGAAGCTGAGAAATAAGCTACAGAGAAAGAACCATGGTGATTGGAGATAAAAGCCGTATTTTGTCCTAAGTTATCTAACATTAAGCCTAGATGACAGCTACTCCTGGGGGACCTGGAAGAAGTCTTCACATTTTCTTAACTCTCCTTTTTATTTCCAATCACTTTAGTTAAATCTCTTGTTCTTGGTTCTCTTTTTTCCCTTCCTCATTTAGCACCTATAAAGAACTGAAACGTACTGTTATAGCTGAGCAGGTCCAATAACCACAAGCAAATTTTTGTTGCAAGTTGAAGGTTAAATATCAGGTATCCATAGTTTACACCAAAGTCATCGAATGGATTTGTTAGAAATGACAATAAGGTGGGAATAAAATAATAAGTAGCCATAACATCCGAAAAATTTTATTTTATTGAATGAGTTTCATGCTATGTAGAGATATGATGGGGGAGGAGGGCCGACCATCAGTTCTTTGTTTCCTTGGACAGAGCTTTGATGCGTTCCTCTTTCTTAGCCTGTACCTGCATATACTCCTCCTGATTCTTTCATGCTTCCTTAGTCTTGGACCTGTGAGCCTCAGTCTGCCCAAACAGGAGACTCCTGTGAGCCTTGTCTACCTTTTGTTTATGAGCATGCCCCACAAGGATCTGCTTATCCTTGAACACATTTCCCTTTACCTCCAAATACAGACTGTGGTATATATTGTAGTAAATGTTTTTGGATTTCCAGGATCTAAAGAGTAGACAGCGCAGAATCCTCATTCTGCTCATTCAAGTCACCTTCTCAGGCATAGAAGTTTGTCAAATGGAATATGGATACAAAAATCCTAAATAAAATACCAGATAAAAGATTACAACAATACATTACAAAGATTATACATTATGATTAAGTGGGATTTCTCCCAGGAATGCTGGGATGGTTTAACATAAGGAAAACTCTTCACATAATTGAGTATATCAATAATAAAAGTTTTAAAACTATATGATTATATAAATAGCTGCAGAAAAGGCTTTTGATAAAGTTCAATACTTATTTCTATAAAACATTTGAAAGTATTGATATAAATGAATTTCTCCTTGAATTGATTTTTTAAAAGCATTTATCTAAAACCATCAGCAAGCATTATTTGAATGGAAATAAACTAGGGGCCTTCCCAGTAAGATCAGGTACGAAATAAGGATGCCCACTGTCACAAATATTATTCAATATTGGATTGGAAATCCTAGCAATAGCAATAAGAGAAGAAAATGAAATTGAAGGAATCAGAATAGGGAATGAGCTGTTAAAACTATCTCTTTCTGCATATAATATGATGATATTCTTGGAAAATCTCAAGGACTCAACTAGAAAATTAGTTGAAACAATTAATTATTTTAGTGAAGTAGGATATAAAGTAAATCCACACAAATCATCAGCATTCCTACATGTCAAAATAAAACTCTGCAAGAAGAGATAGTAAACTGATATTGTTGTTGAACTGATCCAACCATTTTGGAGAGCAATCTGGAATTATGCCCCAAAAGTTATTAAACCACCTATACCTTTGGACCCAACAATACCACTACTTGTTCTATTTTGGAAGATAATTAAGGGAAAAGGAAAAGAACCTCTACAATGTTTATAGCAGGTCTCTTTGTGGTAGCAAAGAATTGGAAATTGCAGGGATGTCTATGAATTGGGGAATGACTGAACAAGTTGTGATATATGATTGTGATGGAACACTACTCTTCTATAAGAAATGATGAGCTCAATGATCTTAGAAAAACATGGAGAGACTTGCATAAAATAATGAGCAAAATGAGCAGAACCAAAAGAACATTGTATAAAGTAACAACAATATTGTTTTTTTAAAGGTGGGTTTTTTTTTGCTTTTTTTTTGGAGGGGGGAAGGCAGGGCAATTGGGGTTAAGTGACTTGCCCAAGGTCACATGGCTAGTAAGTGTGTCGAGTGTCTGAGGCCGGATTTCAACTCAGGTCCCTCTGACTCTAGGGCCGGTGCTCTATTTACTGAGCCACCTAACCACCCCCAACAATATTGTTTTAAGAACAACTTTTGGGGAAGCCAGGTAGCACAGCCAGTAAGAGCACCAGCTCCAGTGTCGGGATGACCTGGGGATCGAATCCACGCTCAGACACTTAGCACCCACCCAGAAACACCCGGCCGTGTAACCTTGAGCAAGTTACTTAACCCCAATTGCTTAGGGGCAGCCAGATGGCTCAGCGAGTAAGAGCACCAGCTCCAGTGTCGGGATGACCTGGGGATCAAATCTGGGCTCAGATACTTAGCACCACACCCAGAAATAACTGGCTGTGTAACCTTGAGCAAGTTACTTAACCCCGATTGCTTTAAAAAAAAAAAAAACTTTGAGCAAATAAGTTATTTTGTCTATTATAAATACCCAAATCAACTATAAAGGACATATGAAGAAAGACATTATCTGCATCCAAAGAACAAACTAATAAATAGACATATGGATAGAATAATTTTACATATATGCACCTATTTTGTGTCTAATGGTAGCCATCTCTAGGGCAGGGGTGGAGAGGGGGAATAAAAAAAAGAAATTTATATGATAATTTTCTTGTATATTTGAATGGAATAGCAAGTTGTGCATAGAATTGTACTTTCATGTGTAACCATCTTTTTTTTTTTTTGCTTTTTGGAGTGGGGAAGACAGGGCAATTGGGGTTAAGTGACTTGCCCAAGGTCACACGGCTAGTAAATGTGTCAAGTGTCTGAGGCCGGATTTGAACTCAGGTCCTCCTGACTCCAGGGCCAGTGCTCTATTCACTGCACCACCTAGCCACCCCTGTAATGATCTTTTTATTGTATTATGTTATGTAGATACTTGTTTTGTTCCATAAATTAAAAATAAAATTTAAAAAATTGCAGAGACTTAAGAATCTGCACAGGTAGAAGGAGTTCTTCACTAGAAGTTCCCTACAATAATGAAATCACAATTTTAAAAAATAGATATTTTATTTTATCCAATTGTGTTCTAATAAGATATTTTTGAATTCTGTTATCTGATATGTTAATGATCTCTCTCAGCCTAGTGTCACTTGCAAATTATATAAGCATAGTATCTTATTTAAATAGTGAAAAAAAATCAAGCAACCATGCTCCACAGAACCCCTAGGGAAACTCATTAAATACCTTCTTCCATTGTGAGATAAGCCATTAATAAGTGCTCATCATTAATGTATCACTATTTGACTAGTTCAGCCTACATTTCTCATATTTTCCACAAAAACTATGTTAGACTTTTTAAAATGTGTTAAACTATATCAATAGCATCCCCCTCATCTAGGAACCCTGTGTCACAAGAGAATTTTCATACTACTGCCATTTACTTGATACAAAAAAATTACATCACTTCTAGAGTTTACAGAATATAGCTGAGACACAAATCTTTACTTCCAAAAATTGATTGTTAGTGATAAGATAATTTTCTTACTTCCATTCACTTAAGATAAGTATGTCAAATAACTATCTCCAGGGTTAATGATTCTGGTTAGTCTACAGATTCTAGCTTTATCCCTAGTATTAACTGACTAGTTTATAATTTTACCTCACACAGATCTCCTTCTGCTATCTGTTCTTTGATGTATAAATACTTACCTTTCCCTTATGTCCTCTGCAAAATTCCATTGTGTTCTTCTTGCCTTGGAACCTAAAATATCCATAAAGTTGCCAAAAAAACAGCTGCTTGGGACACATTGTTTTCTATATACTAAGAGTCTATGCTTCAAGTGTATAATAAACCAGTTATAATAATGTCCCTCTGTGTTAATAAGCATGATTGGCAGCAATCCTTATCAACAAATCCTTGGATAATTTTCATGTCACCTGTCAAAAAAAGAGGGAGACAAGTCAGCCTAGCATAGTCTGTTCTTAATGAATCCATGTTGCCTCTCTCTGATCACCACGTTCATTTCTAGATATCTGTTAACAATTCTTTTAATAATATAGTCTAGAATTTTGCCAGGAATTATAATCAAGCTTACTATACTATAGTATTCTAACCTTTTTTGGAATTCCTAAAAATTGAGACATTGAACAAACTGTTTGAAAAATTCTGGATTATGACATAATATATAGCTTCTGTAAAACAGTACCACACATATTTAACCAAGTGGAGATGATTCACAGTTGTTAAGATACATCTTTTCTTCTTTATCTTAATATACTTTCTCATGGTGTACTGTTGTGAATTAAGTGATTGCCCCTAGCCAATAATGGAAACTACTATGATACACTCTAATGCCATCTTTCAAATCCTCAAAGATATTCCTTTATAATGAAAGATCTCAATAGGGTTGGAGTGAAGGAAAAACCTCATCTAAGCTGCAATTTAAATATATCCAAACCCTCAGTTATGGAAAGTCAGGGAAAGACAATGGAGGCTCATCTTGAGTGGCATGTAGCAAAAATATAGCACAGTCTTGAATTTCTCCTGGAGGAAATATGGGTTGCAAAAGAGAATAACAAGCTGATAAAAGCCTTTAAAGATTGGGAGGTGAGGGAGGTGGGGCCTGAAGTGGGAAGATAAAAAAGCCTTAGACATAATTTCTAAAAGGCAGAAAATAGTTTTAGCACTCCATTCAATTCAACACAATATATTAGGTACCTGTTATTTAGAAGGCATTGAACCCAAAAGTCTTGAGAATAGCAGTTGCCCCAAACCACCAGACCAGTTTCCAGTACAGCCTCCACAGCCATCATTGAGGGGAGAAATCATTGTGGAGAAAGGGCCCATCTTCCTCACCACCACCAGCAACAAATACTGATCAAATGCTAATCAGATAGGCCCAGAGGACCTGTCACTAGCCACACCTCCCAGACCACCATGTCCTAGGTTTATTTCATGTGAATTTGTTTTAAATATTCATTGTAATTTTCTATTAATTTTGGAGATAGTGATAGTGTCAAGTAATAGGAAATTAAGGAAAAAAGAGGGATAGTTCAACTATTTATTTGTATATCAAGATTTGTAAGAGAGATCTTCATCAATCCAGTCTATCTCTTTTTTGATGTATCCTCCATTGCTGCCTGGAGTAATTTTTCTATGCATTTTACTTTTTTGGTTTCTGTTCTTGTAGCCTATGTTCCCCCCACCTTACCCCACCTCCACCACTCCCTGAAGGTTACATTAAAGTTTTTAGCACAGTTTGGTTCAGCATTTATTCATAATTACAGCTCATGAGTCCCTCATACTATGCTTTTTCACTAAATCAAATTGAGAGGTTCTGATTAATTAAACAGAATAGCAAGGGAAATTAAAAAAAAAAACTCTTGTCCTGCCCCCCCACGCCCAACATGCATCCAGGGAAACCCTGTCCCCAAGATGCCCTAATCATCAGAGAGAACATGTGTGACCCAGAAAACCCTATCCAGGGTTTTTCTCAGTGGGAACACATCTCTGTCTCTAAAACTGAAATGTGTTGCCCCCTTGAAGAACCATCGATATCATTTGCTGGGCTTTTTCTTTGCTGTCCTACCATATGATAGTTCTCCACTGAACTATAAAACTTTTATCCTCTGTTTCTCTGCTGAATTGAAGCTGCTACATAGCCATTCCCAAGAGAGAGTTTCCAGTATTTTTGTGAGGTACCCTCAGAAATAGCATAACTCTTTTATGGGTCAAACCCACAGCTATACCTGACTAGCAGAACAAGAATTCCTTGAGTCAAAGCTATTTTCTAACTACTTTGCTTCCCTCTCAATCACAGCTCCCTCAAACCTGTATATTTGGGTTGGGGTGAGTAAATTCCTTTTAGCTCCCATTATGTCTTTGGTAGCTAAGTAGTACAAACTCATGCAGTGGGCCCCAGGAACTTTTCTCAGTCAAATTGCAGGGCTAGGATGGAGTTGGCAATCTTTGCCTTGCATTCCTATGGCCACTACCAAATTGCTATTCTTCCTATTTGCAATAATTTTCAGCAACTCTCCAATGCTCACTGCATAAAACATAAAAAACTCATCCTGACATATAGGACTTGCCACAATATGCCTTCAAGCTACCCATCCAGTGATTTCATACTACCTCCTTTCACAAGCTCCATATTAAAATATGGTTTACACCAAATTTGCCCTTTGTTCATGTACTTTCTTCTAACTCCATACCTTTGCTCAAAACACCTCCCTTAGCTGGAATGAAACCTTCCTTGCCACCTTCAATCTCTTTGTTAAAATTCTTACTTTTTTTCAAAGTTTGGTTCAGGTTTTATCCCCTCCTTAAAGCCTTTTCTCACTTCCTGTTGCATCCTCTAGCTAAAAGTAAAATTTTTCCCCTCAAAATTCTATCTGCACTTGGCCTTCTCTTTTGCACTTGCTCTCCAGTGAATCATGATTGTTCAGACATATATCATTATTTTTTTCCAATTCAATAGACTTTAAGCTCCTTAACAATGAGATCTGAGTTATATCTTTCTTTCTCTCTTGGTATCAAGCAGAATGAATGAATGAAGGAAATCTTTATTGGATGTTTGCTATGTATAAAGTATTCTGATATGTACTCAAGGATAGAAAAAGATAGTCCCCACTTATAAGAAGTTCACATTCTAATGGGGGCAACACATATGTAAGCTTTTAACTGCAAGTAAGATGGGAATGCCCCATGTCACTTGGGATATAACCATAAAGCAGATGATAATGGATCTTATTCAATGTCATTTCCACTGATAAAATTATATATGTTTCTGATGTTGAACCTTTGATTGTGCCAAGGAGTTTTGTGATAAGAACTTTATTTTTTGGGTCTAGGAGACTATCTCATTGAGGGAGGCTAGGTGACTTGTCTCATGCAGGTAGTAAGTGACAGAGTCCAAATATGACTTCAAATCTAACATTCTTTACACAATGCTATTTCCTAGAATTCATTCATTCAAATCTTTTCTCTAGAACCCTCATTTCTTTTTAAATTCTTTCCCTCCAAAGCTCTTATTTTATTTCTTTCAGGAATTCTAGTTGATTTTGTGTCCCAGCTATGGTTTTGTTTGAGGCTTTGCTTCAATGTTTGCTTTAAATTTTGTGAAGTTATTTTCTTCTTTTTAGTTGGGTCTTGATTGTCCTTAGTTCAGTTCAGTCATTTTCAGTCATCTCTCTTTGTGACCCCATTTGAGCTTTGCCATTTCCTTCTCCAGCTTGTTTTACAGATGAGGAAACTGAGGCAAACAGGCTTAAGTGACTTGTCCAGGGTCACACAGCTAGTAATTGTGTGAGGCCAGATTTAAACTAAGGAAGATAAGTCTTCCTGACTCTAGGCCTGGCCCTCTATCCACTACTTCACCTAGCTGTCCATTAGTTGTCCTTGAATCTATAATATTTATTGATCATCAGTGTAATCCTCTTTACTCATTTTTAAGCCTTGATCCCCAAATCAGTGTTTGTTTCAGCGTGAGTCTATGTATACACGTGGTAGAGCTCTGTGTGATCCTAATATGCATTTTCTGAGACATTGTTGCCGCTTCACTCAGGCCTTGAGTGCTGTGCTCTTCAAGGTCTCAAGGACTAGTGAACTGTGAACTTACAGCTCCTGAAGTTTTCTGTCTAGGTTTTGGTTGATCACACCACTCCTGGTCTGAGTTTTGCAGGATTCCAATCCTGGTTAAAGGGTCTAGACGACAAAGCTACAGGCTGACCCTCGGTCAGAGCTTTATAGATAGTTGCTCACCTTTCCCCTGAGTGGCACTGAAAGGTCGTGAGGATTCAGGCCAACAGAATAGCAGGCTCAACCCTAGACGCAGCTCACTTCCCAGTGTACATACTATCAGGCTTCATCCCCAGTCCAAAGGCTAGAAAGCTTCTCACTTTAGCTCCAGGATCAGAACAGCACAGCTCCATGATCCCTGCCCCCAGCGCTCCACTTCAGGCTTCAGCTACAGTCTGCATGCTAGAAGGCTTCTGTGTCACACCTTCCTGTCCAAACCTCCTTCCCAGTGCCCACAAGGCAGTGGGAAGTGTTAGCCTGGGCTGGAAGAAGGTCCTCATTGTCATCTCCCCTCATGTTTCCCAATTACCACTCAGTCTGGTAGTTCCTTGATCTCTGCTTCCTCTCACTCCACTATCTTTGAAGGTTTTTTGCCCTCTGCTAACCTCTCTCAATTCTCCCTAGGATTTCAATGCCAAGCATGGGCCATGTAGATAAAACAGTGACATTAAAGAATGAAGAAAAGCTCAATAAAGGTAATCACCGACTGCACTAAGAGGAATATTCCCAAATCTTCCTATAAATGATTTGTGCCTAAGCTTATTTTTATCAAAGCCCTTCCTAGCCTCCCCTGAGCCTTTTTCAAATAACTCATTCCCAGCATTTCTTCTTGTAGCTATGATTCAATGAACTACTGAATTTTGAAGTCTGTTCTTCAATTGAAGATGATTGGGCATTCTTCCCATTGCCAAGTCACTCTAAATCTAAATCACAGCTCTGCAGACTTTCCACTGACTAACCAACTTCCCTTGTCACTTACTCTTTCCTGGGAACCCTGCAAAGAGTTTTTTTTTCAAGCTGAGGTATTAATCATTTTGCTAAAGTCCCACCAAAATTTCTGACCTAAGGTTTCAAATTGCTAATCTGCTTCTCAGGCTGCAGGTTGTTTCCTGTCCACCTCTGCACATACTGAAAACAGAAGATGTTGAGTATGAGCTACACTAAGTACTTTTGAAAGTATGCATCATCTTTAAAATCTTGGTACTGTGATTTTTCTTTTAAACATCTTGCAATTCATTCTGAGTCATAAATACAAACTCCAGGCTTCAGATATCACATGGCTTTAAAGAACTCTCTGGAGACTATTATGAATCTATAACCAATGAATAGATATTACTTGTAATTATAGGTATCATCTTTTCATCTGTGATGAATGTAATATTGATGATGCTCTTCATTTAATAAGCCATTTAGATTCAATCAGAGTGACTAAAATGAATGAGGAATACTGATAATCTTAGGTTAACCATTTCTTGGATGCACTAAAAGTAACCATCAACTGGAGATTAATAGCATTTTGCATTTGTGTCATAATTAATGAAATAATGATTTAAATTACCATTTTCTATTACACAATTGATAAGGCAGCATGTCATACTTTCCCTTTGGCTAATAACACATTACTGCAATTGTCACAAATAGTATGTGAGCTAGATTATAAATTTTATTCATAAAAATAAAGCCTTTCAAAATATGAATATTCCAAAGTTTCTTTTAGGCACTAATTTCATTCAACTTAACAAATATTTATAAAGTACAGAGCTCTTGGCTAGACTATTAGGCTACAAAACAAAAACTACATAATCCTTATCTCCAAGGAACTTACATTATATTAAAGGGATAGAATGCGTGCATGAATAAGTATAATAAAAATATTTTAAGAGGGATAAAACACTGAAATGGGGGGAGGGAAAATACTGGGGTTAACTTCACAGAGGAGTTGGTACCTAGGCTGATTCTTTTTTTTCTTTTTAACATTCTTTTCTCTTTATATTTTGAGTTCCAAATTCTTTCCTTCCCTCCCAGCACTCCCCATTCCACTGAGATAGCAAGCAAAATGATATCAATTATATATGTCAAATCATGCAAAACACATTTCCATATTAGCCACATTACCAAAAAAGGCAAATAATAATAAAGCAAGAAAACACACTTCAATTTTCACTCATACTTCATCACTTCTCTCTCTAGAGGTGAATAGCAATTTTTCATCACGAATCCTTGGATCATCATATTGATTAGAGTAGTCAAGTCTTTTACAAGTCATCACCATTACAACATCATTATATCATTACAACATTATTTTGGGCATAATAATCTCCAGTTCTTTTTACTTCACTCCGCATCAGTTCATATACATCTTGCCATTTTTTTCTGAAACTACCCCCCCATCATTTCTGATAGCACGATAGTACTCGATCACAATCATATGACATGCCTTGTTCAGCCATTCCCCAACTGATGAACAACCCTTCAATTCCCATAATAGGAGCTACTATAAAGTTTTTTTTATGCATAGGTCTTTTTCCTTTTCTTTGATCTCTTTGGAATACATACTTAGTAGGGGTGTTCTTGGATCAAAGATGATGCACAGTTTTATAGCCCTTTGGGTACAGTTCCAAATTATCCTCCAGAATGATTGAACTAGGTCCACAACTCCACCAACAGTTAATAAACTGTTGTGTGCCTATTTTTGCCTCACCTCTGAATTCTGATAAGTGTGTAATACCTCAGAGTTGTTTTAATTTGTATATTTCTAATCAATAGTGATTTAGAGCATTTTTCATATGACTTAAGAAAGCTTTGATTTCTTCTTCTGAAAACTGCCTATTCATTTCTTTTTTACCATTTCTCAATGGGGAATAGCTCTTATTTTTATAAATTTTATAAAATTTATATACAGTTCCCTATATATTTGAGAAATTAGGTCTTTATCAGAGACCTAATCTGATACAGAGATCTACTGTACAAATTTTTTATAATTAGTTCATTGTCTATGGTGCCTTTTAGCAAAATATAATTTCCCTGATAATCTCTTTTAATTCAGTCTGGTTTTGCTTTTGCTTTGTCATGATTACTACCCCCTGCCTTTTTTACTTCAGCTGGCATAACAGATTCTGTTCCGGCCCTTTATTTCGACTGTTTGTGTCTCTCTGTTTCAAGTGTTTCTTTTGTAAATAACATTCGGCTAGATTCTGGTTTCTAATCCATTCTGCTATCTGCTCCCATTTTATGGGTGAGCTTATCCCATTCACATCCATAATTATCATTACTATGAAGTTCCCTCCATCCTATTTCTTCCTTTATCCTTTTCTCTCTTTTTTTTATCCTGTCCTTTCTCAAAAGTCTCTTTTGCTTCTGATCATTGCCTCCCTTAATCTCTCTCATTTGTTGTCTCCACCTCTGCCCATATCTTATCCACTTCCCTATTTTTCTATTGAGTGATATAGATTTCTATTCAGAACTTTGTGTATGTATGTATATATGTATATATGTGTGTATATATATATATATATATATATATATATATTTCCTCTTTTAACCAATTCCAATTCCAATGAGGTTCAAGTATTGGCACTACCCATTCTTTTTTTTCCCCCTCTAAAAATCTCTTCTTTGCAAGTCCCTTTTATGTGAGAAAAATTTCCCCATTCTACTTCTCCCTTCCCCTTCTTCCATGCACCTCTCTTTCTCACCCTTCATTTTTTTTTTTGGAGATCATCCCAACATAATCAACTCATACCCTTGTCCTCTGTCTATGTAGACTCCTTCTAATTGCCCTAATAATGACAAAGTTCTTAGGAGTTACATGTCTAATCTTGCCACGCAGGAATGTAAAAAGCTTAACCATATTGAATCCTTATGATTTGTCTGTTATGTTTCATGACTTAAGTCTTCTAAATTTTCTATTCAGCTCTGATCTTTTCATCAGGAATGCTTGAAAGTCCTTTATTTCATTAAATATCAATTTTCTTCTGAAAGATTATACTATGTTTTGTAGGGTAGTTTATTCTTTTTTTTTTAAAAGCAATTGGGGTTAAGTAACTTGCTCAAGGTTACATGGCCAGGTGTTTCTGGGTGTGTACTAAGTGTCTGAGCCCAGATTTGATCCCTAGGTCATCCCGACACTGGAGCCGGTGCTCTTACTCACTGTGCTACCTGGCCGCCCCAAGGGTAGTTTATTCTTGATTATAATCCTAGCTCCTTTGTCTTCCTGACTATTATATTGTAAGCCCTCCACTCCTTTAATATGAAAGCTGCTAAATGCTGGATGATCCTGACTGTGCGTCCATGCAATTTGAATTGTGGTTTTTTTGTTTTTGTTTTTTTGCTGCTTATAATTTTTTCTCTTTGACATGGGAGTTCTGGAATTTGGCTATAATGTTCCTGAGAATTTTCATTTTGCAATCTCTTCCAAGAGGTAATCAAGGGATTCTTTCAATTTCTATTTTACCCATGTAATCTAAGATATTGGGTATTCTTTCTTTTTTTTAATTTTTTGGTCTTTATTAATTTGTTTGTTTACTTTTAGTTTACAAGATTCAGTTCCACAATTCCTTGATTTTCAAATTTTCTCTCCCTCTGTCCCCTCCCACCCCCCATGGCAGCATACAATCAAGTATAGGATCTGCAGATACTTTCACATTAGACATTAGTCAGGTTATAAAGAAGGATTGTATCACATGGAATGAAAAATGGGAAAGAGGAAACAAAACCAAACAAGAAAAAGAAAAAGATCAGGTAGTTTGCTTCAATCTGGATTCAAACCCAGTTCTTTCTCTGGATGTAGAAATCTCTCTCCATCATGAGTCTTTTGGGATTAACTCAAAACCCTGCATTGCTGAGAAGAGTCCAGTCTATCAAAGTTAGTTGGCACATATACGTTGTGTCTGTATTTTTGTACGAATTTCTTCTGGTTCTACTCTTCTCACTCAGCATCAGTTCATATAAGCCTCTCCAGGTAAATATGAAGTCCATCTGCTCCTTGTTTCTTATAGCACAATAGTATTCCATTACATGCATATACCATAACTTATTCAGCCATTCCCCAATTGATGGGCACCCCCTTAATTTCCAATTCTTTGCTGCCACAAAAAGAGCTGCTATAAATATTTTTGTACATATGGGTCTTCCTCCCACTTCTATGATCTCTTTGTACAACCCTAGAAGAGGTATTGTGGGCATTTTTTCTTTATAATTTCTTGAAATATGGTATCTAGGTTCTTTTTCTATCATGGCTTTCAGGTAGTTCAGGAATCTTTAAATTATCACTCCTTGATGTATTTTACAGGTCAGTTGTTTTTCTGGTAAGATATTTCACATTTTTTTCTATTTTTTTGCATTCTTTTGAGTTTGTTTGTTTCTTGATGTCTCATGGAGTCGTTAGCTTCCCCTTGCCCAATTCTACTTTTTAAGGAATTATTTTCTTCACTGAGCTTTTGTACTTCTTTTTCCATTTAACCAATTTTGCTTTTTTAAGGATTTTTTTTCTTCAGGGGATTTTTGTAGTTTTTTTTTTTCCATTTGGCATGTTCCACTTTTTAAGGAGTTATTTTCTTTAGTTAATTTTTGTCCCTCTTTTACCAACCTGTTAATTCTCTTTTCATAATTTTCTTGCTTCTCTCTCATTTATTTTCCCAATTTTTCCTCTACCACTCTCTTCTCTTTCTTTAACTCTTCCAGGAATTCTTGTTGGGCTTGGGTCCCATTAGCATTTGCCTTTGAGGCTTTGGCTAAAGCTGTCATTGTTGTCTTCTTCTGAGTTTATGTCTTGGTCTTCCCCATAGTAGTTTTTTATAGTCAAGTTCTGTTTTGTTGTTTGCTCATTTTTCCATCTTATTTCTTGACTTTGAGCTTTATGTTAAAGTTGGCTTCTGTTCATTTGCAGGTAGGGAGATGCTGTCCCAAGCTCCATGTTTTTCATGCTGCTGTTTTCAGAGCTAGTTCTGGAGGTCTGCAAGTTTTCAGCACTTCCAAGGTGGTGTGAGCCAAAGAAAAATGTGGTCACTGCTACACTTTGGTCTTTACACAATAAGGGTCCCTGCTTCCCTGCAGCCACAGGCATTAGCACTCCTTTTGATACTAGAACTGTTACCAGATCCCTTGCTCTCCTGCAATCACAAGTACTACTGCTCCTCTCTACCTTGGAACTGAGACCAAGGCTTCCGCTCTCTTGTGACCAACTGAGTGTTCTTCTCTGCCCTGGAACTATGACCCAAAACTGCTTATGGGCGATAGAGTTGCCAGCCAGTGCCAGATGCACCCAGTACCAGCAAACGGTTACCTGTAATCTCTTTCTGACCAGTTTTCTGACACCCTTAGCATCTCTGAACTAAGAGCTCTAGAAGCTGCTGTTTCTGTTGCCCTGTAACAACTACCTCCAAGGCCCACAGCTTGTGCCGCTGGTTCTGTTATGCGCACTACAGGAGGCTCCCACTCCAGTGTCACAGACCTTTTCCTCCTGCCAACTTTTCCAATTATGTTATCTGGACAAACATCTCACTCTGATCTTATGTTGGTCCTTCTGCCCCAAGATTTGATTTGAGGAATTTTTCTTGCTAGTTGCTTTAATATGATTTGTTGGGAGAATGAGCCTGTCTCATATAACTTTGCCTGAAGAATAATTTTGGCACCAGTATATTCTACTTACCCTCCATCTTTAAAAAAAAAATCAATTTCAGTTTAATGGCCTAGATAAGTTTCAGTCAGGAAGATATATAATGATAATGGTATATAATAGTAATAATGATAATAACAATGATAAATTTACATAGCACTTTAAGCTTTCCAAGATACTTTTCTTTTTTTAGTATAATAAAAGGGATGATATATATATATACACACATACTGTAGCACTTGTGATTGTAGGAGAGCAGGGGATCTGATCACAGTTCTAGGGCCAAAAACAGTGCTAATGCTTGTGGCTGCAGGGAAGCAGGAATGCTTATTGGGTAAAGATCAAAGTGTAGACCAAGACAGCAGTGACCACATGATTAAAAGGATGATTGCACATGAAACTGAACATCTATAATGTACAACTTACTATTCCTTTTAAATATATAATAGTTATCATATAATTTTTATTCTTCATTCCTCCCTCTGCCCTTACCTTAGATATGGTTACCATTAAACACAAATAGGTGTGTGTATGTATATGTATACATGTACGTATATATGTATATACACACTGTGTATAAGTATACATATATGTATGTATTTATGTGCATATTTGTGTGTATAAATTATATATGCAAAATATAAAATTGTATTGTGAAAATGTTAAAATATATGTAAATACATATATATGTAAAATTATTCTATATACACTTCTATTTCTCAGTTCTTTTATTTAGAGAAGGTTGTTAAAAAAATTCAGTAGGTTGCTGCATATGCACTGCCATCTTGGCTCCACCTCATTGGGCTGATTCTTAAACCAAGACAAGGATTCAGAAAGGTGGAGATGAAGAAGTAAGAAGTACATTTACTTCATAGGAAATGGAATAATACAACTATAAAACACATACATAACTTGGTCTAAGAGGACCAAATATCTTCAAAAATATTTAAATTAGTATTTTTCATAGCAACAAAGAACTGGAAGGAAATTAGTTGACTGTTATTTGGAGAACATCTGAACAAAAACAAATAATGGAATATCATTGTGCTATAAGAAATGACAAATATAGAAAATTCAGAGAAATCTAGAAAGACTTGTATGAATTGATGCAGAGCCAAGAATGATTTACAAGATGGCTACTAGCTATGTAACCCTGAGCAAGTCATTTGATTTCTTTGGACCTCAGTTTCCTCATTTGTAAAATGGGAATAATAGTAAGGCTTACCTCATGGGGTTATTATTAGGATCAAATGAGATAACATACTTAAAACACTTTGCAAATGTGCTATATATGTGGTAATTATGATAATAATGATGATGATGATGATGATTAAAAAAGGAAAACAGTAATGAAATTCAATTGGCCAACAAGTGTTTACTAAACACTAGTAATGTGCCAGTCACTGTGTTAAGCATAGGGATACAAAAATACATAAAAACCTCCTCATTTTTCTTAAGGAGCTCAAATTCAAATGGTTAAGAAAACATGCAACTATCACATATAAGAGATAGATAGAAGAAAGATAGACAGACAGACAGAAGGAAGGAGGGAAGGAAGGAAGGAAGGAAGGAAGGAAGGAAGGAAGGAAGGAAGGA